>NW_027503944.1:0-25720 GCF_021521415.1 Bidens hawaiensis | reverse complement strand
TCAAAATCGGCTCAAGAAGAAGAAAACACAAGAAGGGTTTTTGAAGTGCAAGTGTTATCAAATCCTGAAATACAAAGGGTGTTTGTTGGATGCATGTAGATATACAAGTTTGAGGCTCTTCTCACCTTGAAGACTAGCCTTTCAATTCATCATCTCCTTCATTTCTTGGAGTCTTGAAGGTATTATACAAAAACACCCTGTGGTTGTTTATATTGGTAAACATGTATTTTGTATGTGGATCCGGGGCTTGGGGTTTTTTTTACATATAAAATCGGTTTTATATTAATCTAAATAACAAGATTTAAAACAAATTAATCAGCTTCGTTTTTCATATAAATGGGTTTATATGACTTTGATAATCTTGATAAAACCCAACAATGGCATCAAGAGCTTCTTATACGTATATATGCTTCAATAGATCTAAAAATTTTTCAGGTTTTGATGGTGTGGTTCATCGTATGGCTGAAATATTTTTGGGGATTTTGGTTACCCCTTGGTTTTTCAAGATTATACTTTACATGCATGTGATAATTTTGAAGAATTAAGTCATTTGTTATGATTGGTTGTTTTGTTTGGACAAAACCCAAAACTTTCGGTTTCTTTATCCTTGGCCGTTAGTTTGAGGTTCAAAAGAGGAACCATTAGACATGTAATACTTGCATATTTGGATGCACATTTGGATATTCATGACCTAGCTATGACCTTGTGTTTGGACGTGTGTTTGTGTTGTGATTTGTTCAATATTCAATATGGTTGTAATATTTTTTATTTCGGTTTGTAATCTATTTCTTTATTCATGTTGGTTTGTAATAATAAGTAGATTAGTTGTATTTCTTTTACTAGAGAAAAATGTATTAGGATATATCTTTTGTAAAAGAAGACGCAACAAGGTTACGGTTTTGGTTTTTTGGCCTTATTGGACCTCATAGTCCAAGATGGGATTTTAGCCCAATAGCCAAAAGCCCAAACTTGGAGGTCCAAGAAAGCTAAGAGCTGAAGTTGGAGACCAAAAGGAAGCCCAAATAAAGTGGAGAAGTCACAACAAAAAGGTGGACACTTAAGGCATTTGGATGCGGGCTCAAGTGGGTGTTCACCGACACATTCCTTTGTTCATTTGGTCCCCTAGGAGAGACTTTTGGCACACTTGTTTCAGTCAACAAGTGTGGCCAAAATTAGGTGGCTATGGTTATGAACTTGTGGTTGTTTGTTTATGCTTGCATGGTTGATTTATATTTTGTTTTATCTTATTTGGATGAGGATAACTAACAAACTTAATATCAACAATGTGCATAAAATTGGTTCCTTAGAAATCATTAGATAATAAAATTGGCTTTATTATTGGTTAATGATTTCACATAAAATGGGTTTTATTAAAAGAAACTTTGAAAATTGGTTTTCAAACAAAGTACCATACATTTGAATGCATGCAAATGCAAGGTACATAAATAGTTTTTCCAATCAGAATTTAGAAAACTTAAATCCCTTTAAAACAAATTTAACACCATCCTATTATACAACACTCAAATCACTTGGGAACTCGATGTGCGATAAAGGTCACCTACCCACATTGGAGAAAACTATTGAGTTTGAGGTTGGTTTTGCTTGCATATTTGTGGGATAAAGGTCACATAAACCACTTGTATGTCAAATTCACATGTGTGTGTAAGTAGGATGACTTGATTGAAAACCATGTGAATAGGGTCACCGAAGCATGGCATACAAAAGTGTTGATGGGATTAAACATCACAACTAAACATATGATGTTAAACCGATCCCATGAAACTAGAAGTTGCAAAGGGTTGCAATCGTCAAACGTTGAATAACTTGTTAATTCAATAGTAGGATAAAGGTCAACTTGAGCTTTATCATTAAATGTCTTAAAAGACATAAAGAGTATTAAAGAATAAAATTAGTTTAATTGATATCGAAAATACTAAAACTTGAGCTTTGTTAAATTACGTAGATGTCCGCAATCAACAATCCACCTAACACAATTATCCCACCCGTGCATAACCTATCACTAAGAGTTATACTTGATAAGGATCGTCTTAACTATAACAATTTTATGCATTGGTATCGAAATTTGAGAATTGTTCTCAAACAAGAAAAGAAATCCTACATATTGGACGATCCTATTCCCGATAAACCAAACATTGACGATATAGATGCCTATAACGATTGGTTGAAATACACCGAGGATTCGGTGCAAGTTTCTTGCCTCATGTTGGGAACTATGATTCCTGAGATTCAAAAGAATTTTTAACATCATGGGGCATATGACATGATCACCCAACTTAAGGAAATGTTCCTTACTCAAGCTAAGATGGAACACTTCGAAACGGTTTGAGCTTCATGCATGCCATATGGAGGAAACCCAATCGGTTTCATCTTATGTTCTTAAGTAAAAAGCCACATTGATCGACTCGAATGGCTAAATTATCCCATCTCAAAAGAGTTAGCCACGAATATGATCCTTAATGGGCTAACCAAAGATTTGAGAATTTTGTCATGAACTACAACATGAATGGATAAGACAAGAGCATTGGTGAGCTTCACGCAATGCTCAAAACGGCTAAACGGGAATGGTAAAAAGGTTTACCGGTTATCATGATCAATGATGGTGGTAATAACATAAGGCATCAACCGAAACCTAAGGCAAAGGTTGCCAAATGTAAGGGACACGTCAAGGGCAAGTTCGATGGAAAGGCTAAAGCGGAACCAACCAAACCAAAGGAGAAGAAACTAAAGGTTAGCTCAGAGGACCCGTGCTTTGGTTGTGGTGAGAAAGGAAATTGGATGAGGAATTGTCCAACCTATAGAAAAGAGTTGGAAGCAAAGAGGGATGCAGGGCAAACCTCGGGTACAACTTTCATGATCCATACTTATCATAATGTTATTTCTTCTAACACATGGGTATTGTATACCGGATGTGGAACTCATATTTGCAATTTGTTGCAGGAGTTCAAAATAAATAATCACTTCAAGAAAGGAGATACAAGTCTCTTCATGGGCAACGGAGCAAAGGTTGATGTCGAAGCCCAAGGAGACTATATTTTGAAGCTTCCAAATGGTTTGGAAGTTGTTTTGAAAAAAAATTTGTATGCTCCAAATTTGACTAGGAACATTATCTCCATTTCTCCTTTAAGACAATATGGTTATGATTTAAAGTTTGTGGACAATGGTATTTGTATTTTCATGACTAATTTTATTTTAAATCAATGCCGTCTAATGGCATATATGAAATAGTTCATTATAACACATCCTTTGACAACACGTTGTACCAATCAAGCACCAAGAAACTCAAAATGATTTGAGTATGACTTATCTTTGGCATTGTCGCCTTGATCACATAAACAAGGGTCGCATACATACACTTAAAAAGAATGGTATTTTGGAATCAAATGATGATTCATTTGATAAGTGTGAATCTTGTTTACAAGGAAAGATGACCAGGAACCCTTTAATGGAACTAACTAAAGGAGGCGAATAACTTAGTGATGCTTTTCAAGATCATCTTAGGAGTTGTGGAATAATCTCACAACTCACTCCACCCGAAACACCACAACATAATGGTGTGTCCGAAAGGAAGAATCGAACTCTATTGGATATGGTTCGATCTACGATGGCTAGAAGCACATTGCCTCTATCATTTTAGGGCTTCGCATTGCTCTCGGCAGCCCGTATTCTAAATATGGCACTAACCAAGAAAGTGGACAAGACACCTTTTCAAATATGGCATGGAAGGGTTCCATCATTATCATATTTAAAGGTATGGGGTTGTGAGGCTTATGTTAAGCACAACAACCAAAACAAACTTGAAAGCCGATCCACTAAGTGTATCTTTGTAGGATATCCCAAAGACTCTATGGGATATTATTTTTACAACCAAACTGAGCAAAAGGTGTTTATTGCTTGAAAGGCCGAGTTATTGGAAACTAAGTTCCTTATGGAAGGAACTAGTAGAACGGTGGAGCAAGTGTAATGATACAAGCTTGATGATTTGTCTATTGGAATCTCGCCATTCATTCTCATTCATCCCTTTTTAATTCTGGACTTGAAAGTATGTTCTTGAAACACCCTATGGTTGTTATTAATAGTGTGTGAATCGTATATGGATCCTGGATTGGGTTTAACATAAACGGGTTTATGTGTATTGACAAAAAAAGATTTAAAACTTTAATTCCCGTTGTGTTTTCCTAATAAATTAGTTTATTTAGACTTTGATAATCTTTCTAAAACCCAACAACATGAATCGGCTGAAACAAGTGCAAAAGTGAATTTATTGCCGTGGGAAGATGAAAATAGAATCAAGACTATGAAAGGACTAATGTTGAGCAAGGGAATGTCTGAAAATGTCTTTGATATCCTTGGCAAGCACAATTGAAAGAATTATTCTATATTGAAAAAGGAGCACTGGGAGAAATAAGAAGAAGAACAAAGAAGACTATTATCCTTCCAATGTGACCAAGAGGGCAACCAATACAAACACAGAGATCTTCCCTCACTGAGCAACTTGACAGAGAAACAATGGAAATGATCACAACATTATCTAAAGATGGGGAAGATTATTTGAAGCTGATCATGATGAAAAGGGCTGATATTGTTAAAATGTATCAACAAAAAGGGCATGTGAGAAGACCACAGTCTAAAAAACAATACAATACAAGGGCCTCCACTGTAAGTGTCCCTATTCCAACATAAAGTTCAAGACTTCAAAGACAACAAAGGCCACCCTCAGATGTGGACCTACCAAAGAAGCTATATTTGATTCAAGGACAAAAACCTTGAAAGTAATTATGTCTAATGATGCTTTGAAGAATATTATTTTCAATGATGATTTTCTAGAATTCAAGAGGGAACAGTAGGAAGAAATGGCAAGACTCAACTTGTATGGCTATCAAGATAGACAAAGATTTACTGTACAACAGAGGAATGAACTTTCTAGGTTCTTAATAGAACAATCTAGGAATGGATTTCCTTTACTAAACAAGAAGAGGAAGGTGAAACTCTCTCAAACTGAATGAACAAAGAGGCAGAGGAGAATGAGTGACATTATGATAGTTAAGTGATCTTACTAGAAATCAAGAAAACCCTCAAACCCTCTGGCTAACATGAGAGAGTGTATTAGCATGAGACATAAAATTTCAAAGCCCAATTATGAAGTCTAGAAAAATGGAAGAATCTTAAATATCGTATATGAACAGAAGACTCAATCTTTCATTTTGAGAAATTCAGATGGACTGGCCTTGGGCATACTGGAACATGACACAGACTTGGGGTATCTGCATGTGGAGGATCTGGACGATATAATAAGATGGAATATGCCGTCCCAACATCCACACCACAGGGAGTATTATTTCAACAAAGGGCTGGTGCGATAAAATATGATAGAAGATCAAAGGCTGGAAGCTCTAGAAGATGACAAGCCTCTTTATTTTTCGGTTTATATTTGATTTGTAATGTCCATGTGATAGAATTTTTGAATATGCAATCATTCTTTAAGTAATGTAATATTTACATTTTGAAAGCTGATGTGTATTTTAAAAAGTGTATGTAACCAATAGGTGTTTTGGTGCAACTGAGGTTGTTCCAATCTCGGGGGAGATTGTTGGGATAAGAATATAACATAGGAAGATTGGAATCTTCTCAACCTCCTCAAAAAATGGCTAAGTATGGAAACCGATCAAACTTAGGCCTTCGAGCAAGCCTAAACTTATTCAAGCAAGGTAGTTTTCTTTATGAACAATGTTATCTTCTTGAAGTCTTCTAAGTGTTAGTTCGAACAAACTACACTTCATCAAGCAAGGTTGTTCTTCAAGTCAAGCAAGGTTGGTTTCAGAGCAAACCCTTGACTAAACCAAGCTAAAACCAAGTATTTTGGTGGATCGAGCAAGGTTGAAGGAAGTTATTGAAGAAATAACTCTAAGGACTTCTAACGACAAAGGTTCAACCTTGAGCAAGCTACAGTGTCACCAGCACACTTGAACTTGTTCAAATAAGTTACAGACAAACGGTTAAAGGGATCAATGAAGAACAAGTTTGGTCGTAGGGTATATATATCGAGCAAAGTTTGATATTATAATGAAGATTGAAGTCTACATGATGGATATTTTTTAAGGAAAACATCTTAAGTAAAGCTTATTCGAATAACTATTCCAAACACACTTAATGGTTACCAGGCCTGCTCGACAAGGACAAAAGCATACATGCTTACTCCAAGACCTGTTTACGCTTGTAATATTTTGTAATATGTTTGAATATGTTAAGTATCAATCATTAGGGTTTCTAGAAGGTGTTAGGGCATGCCAATTTAAGGAAACTTTAGGGCACGCCTATGACAATAGACACACTGCGAATATTGTGATTTGACAGCCGTTTCTTTCCTGAAAAGAATATCTTTGTATGGAAAAGCTGCCACAAATACAAACATTCCACCTAGATACGCTTATCGATTTTCATTGTATCCTTCACAATATAAATGGAAATCTTTTGAGTTACTTTTTGTGTTTGTTACATTTCTGTCTGTTAAGAAACAATTTGAGTATTATTGGTTCCACCGCTAAAACTCATTGATTATTCATAAAAGCAGAATTCGTAACTGTCTTGTCAACACGGTTGTGTTGGTTACGAGACTGATTATTGTGAGCTTAAGTGAGTAAATCGGTATCGACAAAGTTATTACTCACTTTATGGAGTGGATTAATGAGTATGAGACGGTGATAAAAGTTAAGTTATAAACGATCACAGATGTGATATGGATGTAGTATGAAAAGTTGTTAAGTTACTCAAAGGTTTGTTTCACACAATGACAAGTTTTAAATTTATAAAAATGATTATTATCTTTACTAAACCACACAAAAATAGGCAAGTGTACCTGTCGTATATGTAGTAAAGTATAGATAAAAACCAAGTATCGATCACGGACACACTTGTTTGATTTTTACTAGTAAATCGTTGTATTTATTTTAACTGAAAGTAAACATCCAAGTAATTTTTGTTTGACAAGTATATGTTTAAAATAAATTTAAAAGTATAAATTAAAAAAAATATTTTTTGTGTTTTTCTATATTTTTTTATAGAGATAATCAAGAATAAAAGTGTATCATCTTGGTTAAAATTCCTCTTAACTTGGTTTAAGACCTTATTTTTAAGTCATGTTATTCCATGATAATTATTGAAAGAGATATGCATAACTTCATTACCTCCCCTAAAACATCATTTTAAGTAAGCAAGTGGTGTTTATAAGAAGTATTTATAAGATAACTTACTTTAAGAATGAGACAACCTCTTAAATTATTAAGTGAATTGTCCTTAATACTTTAGAAAAATAACCTTTGTATTATACTAAAAATACGAATTAAGATTCGTTAAGTTGTAAAGGAACAAGCTTGAATTAACAATTATTAACCCGCACAACTCTTGGAAAATTATAGAACTCATGTAATAACCATCTAAGAGTTGTTTAAAATTGGTTATGTTGCACACTCACTTGACAAATAATTAACCATATTTAGTGGATAAACATCAACGATCCGTTTTGTCAAGACTGATAATTTCGTAACATAGATTACTATAATGGACAAGATCAATTAAGAGATACTAAGATGTGAAAACCCCTAGATTATAACCGGCAGAATCAGTTAAGATCAGGATGTTTCTTAATATTGTAAGAATGGTAAAATAACAGACACACAGTCAACTCAAAATATTTTCATTATATTGATTAGTCATAAACGTACAATGGATAACTTTTAGGGTTTCTGGTGAGAATTTCAGGTGCGGCGCCCTATGAGAGAATAATTAGTGTGTTCTCAGAAGGTGCGTAATAGGCTGTCACATCAATACAACATAGTATTCCCTTATATAAGCCACCTGACATTCCTTCTAGAAACCCTAATCATTAAAAAACATATTTAAAACGTATTTAAAAGAGACACAAGTGTCAAACTAAGTCTTCGAGCAAACTTGATCTCTGTCGAGTAGACCTTGTAATCCTGAGTGTGCTCGAGGCATTTTTTCGAGTAGACTTTATTTAGAATATTTCCTTTCCAAGCAGACTTAAAACTTCATGATATATCAAAACTTTTCTTGGAAATATCCCAAGAGCAAAGTGGTTCTTCTTGATCTGTTCAATCTTGTGCTTGGACTTATTTAAGAAAAGTAGTAAACTCGGGTAATGTAAATTTGCTCGAGATGAACTGTACTTTTTAAATACTTAAAATTAATCTATTTACTTCCCACAAACATACTTGAGATCATCCATTTATATATCTTTGCTCGACCCACCATTTTTTCTTGTAACTTGGTTTAAGCTCAGGCAATCAAGTGTATGCTTATTTAAAAACCATACTCGATAGAAGAACGTATTTGCTCGATGAAGTGTAGCTTGCTTGAGGCTTAAACTTAGAAGAATTCTAGAAGATAACCTTACTTGTTTAAGATATCTTACTCGGATTAGTAAATACCTTGCTCGAAGTTCTTGGTTTGCTCGAGTTCCATACTTAGCAGTTTCTGAGGAGGTTGAGAAGATTCTAATATTCCTTGATTAATCCTTTAGACCCAAGAATCTTCCCCTAAATTGAATCAAACTCAAATGCACCAAAACACATGCGGATGACATACACTTGCTTAAAAATACACATCAAATCCTTAAAAACAGTAAAGTACACTACTTAAAGGAAATAGATTACAAATTTATAATTCTGCCTCAAGGGCATTACACATCAAATAAAGGTTACATAAAAACATAATAAAACAAAGTTACAGGTAATTTCCACATCTTGCTCTTCTTCACTCTTTAGTAATCTTTTCCATTCTAACACCTGTTGCTTTTTGTTGAAACATGAAAATTTCTATATGAAATGGGTGATCTTCTGGTAAGTCCCAATGTCTTATGTCATTCAAATCTTCCATATGTACATAATCCAAGTCAGGTCATTTCTATATTCCTAGAGCCAGACCATCAGAATTTCTCAAGATCACATGATCAGTTTCCTTTTCATAGATTATTTGTGCAATTCTTTCATTCGTTTGCACCTGGGAGTTTGGTTTGCATAACCCTTCTCATGATTATGCATTCTTTCATTGGAGCATATGGGTTGCCAAGTTTCTTTGATTTATCAAAAGAAATGCGGGAAAGTCTGATTTCATTCAATTTCTTTTGACTTCGCTTATTCTCCGCTTCTGAATATTCCAATATCCATTTCCTGTTCAATAAATGTAAACCAGTCATGTGTTGTTCTTTGAGGTATTTGGACAGTTCATTGTTTGGCGCACTGGAAAACTTGTTTCTTTTTTTGTTAGTCATATAAGTGTAGTTCTGCTCGTTCTGTCAGTTGTTCTTTGTTGAAGTCTCTAAAGTCATCCCTGAAGATGATTGTCTTTAAAGAACCACTTCTCATGATAACCTTCAAAGTTTTTGTCTTTGAATCATAGAAGAACTCTTCGGGTAAATCCACATTGGTAGTTGGACGTTGTTCTCTTTGAAGCCTTGATCTTGTGGTTGAAATTGGAACTCTTGACGTGGAGGCACTTGATGTGAAGGGTTTAGAAGATAAGGCTTTCTCCAATGTTCATTTTCTTCATATATTCTATGAATCTCTTGCCTATTCATCATTATCATAGAAATGTAGTCCTCTCTATCCTTCGATAATATTTTTATCATTTCCATTGTTTCTCTGTCCAATTCTTGTGCAAAGTGTTGAAGATATTATCTTGCAAATTTAACAGATGCATTCAGGAGGATTGAGCCTAGCTCTTTCCAGCTCTTCATGATATATTCTTGATTCTCTTTCAAATATATCATTTAATTTAGATTTAGTCAAATTGTTAAACACACCCTTTGACATTCCTTAACCATCATAACTTTTCTCAACAAGTTTAATCTTTCTTCCAAATCCCATGGTTCAACATCTAATTTTTTTCTTTGAGGGATCTGATGATTTATGTTTTTGTACATCATCAGAGAACAAGGTGTCTTCATATTCTTTCTTTTTTCTCTTCTTGTCAACTGAGTGATGAGTAGATGAAGAAGTTGCTTTCTCTTTCTCAGTCTCCTTTTGTTTTTCTAGATCTTGTTTGTATTTCTTCAACTCAATCTAATATAGATGTTTCTTTTGAGTTTTGGAGAGTTTGCTGAAGTCTACATGTGCACCTCTAGAAGACAGAATTCTTTCCAACATGTTCTCTTGATCATTAGTCAATTCAGCTTTATCCTTCTCATGCATCCTCTTTCAGCTTTTTCTTTCATAAGTTGTTCTGTTCTTCTATCTTCATCAATTTTCTTCTGTTTCATTGCTTATTCTATATGCTTCAAGAATTCATCCTCATACAGTTTAATCTTTTGAAGGTTGAAGGTTTGAAAGCTTGTTAAATTCATCATGATCCACTCCTTTCTCATTCATCAAATTCTTCAACCATACTTCTTGGTTTTTTGTAAGAGAAACATCTTCTTTTTCCCTTCTTTCTCTCTGTTGTCTTTCTTTAATTTTCCCTGTAGCCAACTTTGCCTCACTTTCAATTTCCCTCTTTACTAGCTGGTATCTGGCCTCAATTTCCCGCCTTGAAATATAATCAACATATTTATATGTATGCCCACGCTCAATCAAGTAACCAAATCTTCCTCCAAACTTCTTCATGTCACTTTCCCTCTTCTCTAATCTTTTTTTTTTCTTCTTCCTTTCTCTTGTTTTCTCATGGTAGTTTCTTTTGTATCCATTTCTTTCATGGCTAAAACAAGTTTTGTTCTTTCTTTTGGGCTCAACTTTTTTACATAATTAGGGGCATAATTTTGACTTTTCAACAGTTCAATTTGATGTTCCAGAAGTTTCATGTTTTCAATCTTCTTCTCCTTCACTTCTCTACTCTTCTTGTTAAACAAATAGTCCAGGTCTTTATCATTTCAATTCTTGATTGCTTCAAAACTCATACCAAGTTTTTGCAAAGCAATGATCCTTGGATCTTGCCTTTTCAACTCTCCCATCCTTTCTCTTATGTTCTCATAGTGTTAATGGGTCATATGGATCCAGGGAGGAGCTTGTTCAACATCAACATTCTTTCGAACATCCACATCATTATCTTCATTATTTGACAAGTCATCCAGATCTGAAATTTGAGGTTCATCTTTATCAAAAACAAACTCTTCACCAGTTCTAATGATCCTAAATGGAATAGGATTCAAGGGTTCTTTAGGTTTTTCATTTTTATCCATTTTATCAGCCGTTTGTGTTGAGTCTTTTCTTCCTTATGTAGATAATTTATCAAATTTTTGTCGTTTTTTTTCAGGAGATTCGTCCTCATGATCATGTTCATCAAAAATATGCTGATCAGGACCGTCCTGCCTTAAAGACACTGTATCAATAGACTTATCAAAGTTAATAGTTTTATCACCAGTTGAGTTATCAAAAAAGATTTCAGAAGCAGTTCTTTGCCCTTTTCTTTTATATGTCACTGTTTCTTATGACCAAGTTGTTGCATGAATATTAACGCTATCATCGATATTTTTCAGTTCCCATGTTTATACATACCCTAAACTTGTTTTTCAACACTAACTTCAGACTCTTGATTCAATTAAAATATATTTACTAAATTTGGAGTACATTTTCAATATTTAATTAGCTGCTCTCTCCAATTCTTCATAATTATTCAATTTTAGAAGAGACTCAAGAATATCTTGAGGAATAACTTCTTCAACTTCTTGACTTAACTAATTTGAATTTCATTCTGCTCCCATATTAGTTTTTGTTTATCAAACTCCTTCTTATACATCATAAGATTTACAAATTCTCAATCCAACATCTCACTCAATAGTTGATCATGCAAGATTTTTTGCTTTTGCAACAAATTCTTCTTTATAAAGGATATGATCATTTGAAATTGACACCTTTTCTTTCGATGGGTGTAGTTGGCTTTCATCCTCAGTCACAAACTTTCATTTGATCCTCCTCTCTTCATCAAAAGTTATTAGATGAGATCGTCCAATATCCCTCAATATTGGAGGTGCAATAGTTTTAGTTACTTCAAAAACATCTTCTACTTCTTTATTAAAATCAGTTTCAATTTCTTTGAGTGGTTCCAAGTTCCAAGATTAAGATCACCATATAGTATTTCCAAGTCAGTTTTCAAGTTTGGATCAACATGCACATCATTCACAGAAATCTACACATTTTCCTCTACATTTGGATTAACATCCATAATGTCATTATCAACATCTTCATTTTCCACAACCTCCTCGTCATTTGGATCAGGTTCATGGTATTTGATTGTTCATTTTCTTCTTCACTTTCATCATGCACTTGGCTGATTATTTTTAGTGCATTATCAGCATTAACTCTTGCAATGCGTAGGTCATTCTCCCCCTGTTTTGGTGCATATGAGGTCTTCTCAACCTCAGATTCTTGTGATTTAAGGGATTGAATTTCTTGAGGTGCTTCTTCAAGTGCTTCTTCCAGTTCTTTGTTTCTTTACTCTAAATGATTATTTTCCATTAGTAGATCAAAATTTCAGGTAAGAACAATGTAGTAAGAATTGTTTGGTGATTGAGATGGTGACTTGGGTGGTGAAAGGGTAAGGGGTTCTGGTTCAGAGTTTGGGAAAGTTTGGGATTGGATTGGATGTTGTTCAGGACTATTGATATTTGGAGAACTTTGGTATGAAAAAGGGTTTTGGGTTTGGAATAGTAATGTATGGGTTAGGTTTTGGTTTGCGGATGTTGGTGGTGAGGAATGATAAAATGGCTCAATGTGAAGTGAATTGGATTGGAATTGGATAGGGGATTCTGGTTGATTAATTTTGGAAGGATCAAAATGTTCAGGAATGTATGGTTCATCAATTGTAATTTAAATGGTTTATGTTGGGTCGAAAAGATGATCAAGGAAGATTAGAATATTCTTAAACTCCTCAGAAATATGCTAAGTACGGAATTCGAGCAAACTAGGCACTTCGAGTGTCACACCCTCAAAATCCACTAACGGAGTTTTACCATCAAAGGGTGTCAACTAACAGGATCAGAATCATTAGTTATATCAAACACCATAATTAAAGTTTAAAAAAAACAAACAAGACATCAAGTCTTAAGTAAAGATGCGGAAGCGTAAACTGTAAAGTAAATAGTTGCGTCACACAGGACGACTTAAAGCAACAGTTATCATGACAAAATTTAAAAGAAGTTTAAAGCATAAGAGTTCAGTGAATGCATGTTCTATACCGCTTGTCCGCATCGGCTACCTGAGATAAACATACTAAAAGTGTCAACACAGGGTTGGTGAGTTCACAGGTTTAAGTAAATTAAGCATTGCGTTTTAGCGTTACCAGAGTGTGTTATGTCAATATATATCAATAGGTAGCTAACCGATCAAGCATTTGTTACTAAGTGTTCGACACCGAAGCTGACTGTTTATACGATTGCCTTGCTACGATGTCAACCACGACCATAGTAATGTGTTAGGCAAAATTACACCCACTTGACCAAAAGTCGAGTTTAGAGTTGGGTGGGGTTTGTCGAACCCAGTAGTACTACTCAAAACTGACTCGCTATTATCGAATATTAACCGCCTCGAATGTTCAGAAAGACTTTGTTGGTTTGCTGCAAGTGATATATAAAGAGTAAACAAAATTGAAAGCGTTGGAGTATGTTATCTCCCCCTAATAAAAGCGTTAAAGAGTAAAAGGGGCCGTGAAACTCACTGTTTGCGAAGTTATCAAAAATTCGAGAAAATCGTGCGTCAAAGGAAATCCTCACTAGTGCTCTAAAAACAAAAGTGAGATTTCTATGCATGAGAGGTTACGTTGGTGAAACAAGTGCGACTCGACAAACACGTTGGTGATAAACTACGGGTGTGATTAAGTATAGTGTTAAGTGTTACTACGATACATTATCAGTAAAACATCTACCATAAGGGCAAATACGTCAAACATATTGCAAACATCAATCAAACAATAACTTTTCATGTTTAATTCAAGAATTCAACAGCTAAGTTACCGAGACAGAATTTAGCCCGTCTAGATTACTCTATTTCACTAATCATAACATGTAGATAAAATCACAAAAATTTATCACAGAAGCACACGTCAGTTAGGTTTCTAAAACTTGTTTTATATATTTTTAAATTCCACGGTTTTATCACAAGAGTCAAAATAACACAGTAGTTACACAACAGTCTTTATCATGCGCAACAAAAACTATTTGACTAGTTCTGATATATGGTTAATCAAATTAATGACAGGCCAATTGGGTTAGATTCCACACTCAATTTATTAACTTCCAGAAATGGAATCAACTCAATTGATCTTGTCCTTTGTGAGATATACTATTATCAAAACAGCCTATAAGAAAGTCTCCCGAATCAGTACTGCACGACTAATTTGTAAATTAATAAAAACTGACTTCCACACGTCCAAAAATTACAAACTCAGATTTTTTAGAAACTAGACTTAACCTAATACATCATAGAATCAATAATCATTTCAAAACATATAACTAACATCAAGTTACTTCCGTGTTAACATGAATTTATGATTCTGTCTAGCATTTGTTTTCACCAAAACTTCAACAAACTACTTATCTATGAACAATTAACCATGCATTCAACCCTAACTCATCAATAACCAATCTTTAACATTTAGGGTTTATTATTAATAAGCTTAATGATGCAATTAAATCAATGGAATAGGCTAGAGAGAGTGTTTAGTTACCTAGTTAACACCTTGAACCTTCAAACATGCTTGCAAGATTATTGTATGTGTGTGCGTGTTGTGTTTCGGTCGATCAAAGAGAGGGGGGGGGGGGGGGGAGGGGCTGCCGTCGCAAGGGGAGAGGGAGAGAGGGAAAGGATTAGGGTTTGTGTTATTAATTTGTTTATATATTAATTAATTACATTACATGTTACAACTTGCACCCTCAACTTCTAGTTAGTTTAATTCTAGCACAAACTAGTCTATTTCATCCATAATATGATGTTATATATGCAAGCTCCAAATTACATATAAACATAACATGTATTAGTTACAAGTACTTGTTTATATTATTTATTATTTGTTCACCAACGGTTTGAGTTGACTCGTGTGTGATTCGGTGAAACTCCGAGAGACTATTTGTGTACTGATTGTCATGTGTCATTTAAACTCTAATTAAATGCAATGAGAAATGAGTTAACTGGAGTGACATAGTTCATGTGAGCTTGAGTTTGAATTAACGGAGTTTGGGTTAACGGAGTTAACCTGAAATTGACGAGTGTTACATCATTCCCATGTTGAAAGAATTTTCGTCCCGAAAATTTATGTCATGTCGCGATGGCTGTCTGAAAAAGAGCAATTATTTTCAGTTTGTCACATCATCCCTCTGTTGAAAGAAATTTCGTCCCGAAATTTAATTCATACCTCTTGTGTTTTCTGATGGTTTATCGGCTTCCGTGGTTTTCGGTTCTTGCTCAACCCTTCGAAAATGTAAGGATACCTCTTCGTCATTTGATCCTCGCGTTCCCACGTGAACTCTGGTCCATGTTCTGAGTTCCAATGAACTTTAACTATGGGAATCTTGCTGTGGTTGAGTGTTTTGGTCTCCCAATCCATGACTTCGACTGGTTCTTCGACGAAACGTAACTGTTCTTCAACTTGCTAGAGTTTCGTCGGAAAGGCATTTCTTCAAATTGGATACACGGAAAACATTGTGTACGCCGCTGATTTCTGCTGGTAAATCCAATCGGTACGCTACCAAGACGATACGTTCAGTCATTTTAGACGGGCGAACGTATCATGGATTGAGTTTGTTTCGCTTTACAAAACGAACTACACCTTTCCAAGGTGGGACCTTCAGTAAAACGTTGTCATCCACTTGGAATTCCAGAGATTTTTGTCGCTTGTCGGCATGTTCTTTTAGCGATCCCGTGCTGCCGCCATGCGATTCCAGATTTGGATAATATTTTCAGAGGTTTCAAGTACTAATTTGGGACTAGTGATTTGGCTTTCACCCACTTCTGCCCAGCAAAGAGGAGATCGACACCTCCGTCCGTACAACGTTTCAAACGGCACTGCTTTAATGCTGGCATGGTAGCTGTTATTATACGAAAACTCTACCAGGGGAAAGTGGGGTTCCCAACTCTTTCCGAAATCCAATACGCATGCACGCAACATGTCTTCCAAAGTTTTAATGGTACGTTCACTTTGCCTATCCGTTTGAGGATGGTATGCTGTGCTCATATCGAGGCGGGTGCATAACACGCTCTGTAGTGACTTCCAAAAGTGCGAAGTGAAACGGGGATCTCGAACGGATATGATTGAGACGGGCACTCCGTGTCTAGCCACTACTTCTTTCATGTAGATGCGAGTCAGTCTTTCCATTTTGTCCGATTCCTTGATCGCTAAGAAATGTGCAGACTTAGTCAGCCGATCAACAATCACCCAGATGGCGTCGCATCACGTCGGTGTTTTAGGTAAACCCATGATGAAGTCCATGGAAATGTGTTCCCATTTCCACATTGGGATCTCCGGTTGTTGAAACAGACCAGATGGTTTCTAATATTCCACCTTGACTCTTGCACAGGTCAAACATTTGCTCACGTAGATGGCAATGTCGGCTTTCATGTTTGGCCACCAGTAAAGTACCTTTAGGTCATGGTACAGTTTTTCTGAGCCAGGGTGAATGGAATATCGGGATTTATGTGCCTCATCCATCACCAGATTCCTCAAGTCTCCGTAACAAGGTACCCAAATCCGGTTTTCAAAATATCGGACCCCGTCCGATTTGGTTTCATATTGCTTATCCATGCCTCACATGATCTCTGATGGAAGGTTTTCATCTTTCAAAGCTTCGGGTTGAGCATCACGAATCTGATCAGGTAAGTTGGCATGAATCGTGAGTTGTAATGTTCGCACCCATCTAGGCTTAAGAGTTTCCTTTCTGCTTAGAGCATTGGTCACTACGTTGGCCTTGCCAGGGTGGTATTAGATGGCATAATCATAGCCCTTAAGTAGTTTGACCCAACGACGCTGTCGCATGTTCAACTCCCTTTTATCATAGATATGTTGGAGACTCTTGTGGTCGGTGTAAATGGTAAACTTGGTACCGTACAAGTAATGTCTCCATATCTTAAGGGCAAACACCACAGCTTTGAGTTCCAAGTCACGGGTCGTATAGTTCTTCTCGTGTACCCGTAGTTGTCGAGAAGCATAGGCTATAACCTTCTCAAGTTGCATTAACATGCAGCCAAGACCCTGTATCGAAGCATCACAATGTACTGCAAAAAAAATTTTAGTTCCCCCAGGTAGGGCTAGGATAGGTGCACTACAGAGCTTTGTTTTCAAAAGTTGGAAGGCAGACTCCTGCGCGTCACACCAATTGTACTTAGTACCCTTGTGTGTTAGTGCGGTGAGGGGTTGAGAAATCTTTGAAAATCCATCGATGAAACGTCGGTAGTAGCCAGCCAGTCCTAGGAATTGTCGCACCTCAGTCGGAGTCTTAGGTGCTTCCCAGTTTTTTATGGCCTCTACCTTGCCTGGATCAACATGGATACCACTCTCATTGATCACATGTCATAAGAAGTGAAACTCGCGAAGCCAAAATTCACATTTAGAGAGCTTGGCGTACAATTGTTGCTTCTTTAGTAATTCCAGGATTAACCTTTGTCGTTCTTCATGGACGCTTTTTTTCTTGGAGTAGACAAGGATATCGTCGATAAAGAAAATAACAAATTTGTCAAGATACGCCTTGCATACTCTATTCATGAGGTCCATGAATACGGCCGATACATTAGTTAAGCCAAAAGGCATAACCAAAAACTCATAGTGACCGTACCGAGTTCTGAATGCTGTCTTTGAAATGTCTTCTTCGCGCAATTTTAGTTGATGACCTCTGATCGATCTTCGAGTAGTAACTCGATCCTTGGAGCTGGTCGAATAGGTCATCAATTCGGGGTAGGGGATAACAATTCTTGACCGTCACCTTGTTCAACTCCCGGTAGTCGATGCACATTTGGAAAGTCTCGTCCTTCTTTCGAACACATAGGACAGGGTCTCCCCATGGTGATGAGCTCGGTCAGATGAAACCTTTATCCAATAAGTTGAGTGGACAACTCCTGAAGCTCTATCGGTGCGAGCCGATACGTGGCTCGTGCTATGGGTGCAGCACAGGGGGCTAAGTCGATTTGGAACTCGACTTGTCGAACGGGTGGGAGTCCTGGAAAATTATCCGGGAAGACTTCGGGAAAATCTCGCACAATCGGTATGTCTTCGATCCGCTTCCCCCTGCGGGTTTCTCAATAACATGAGCTAAAATCGCTGGATAACCCTTTCGTAAATATTTATGCGCCTTCATGAGTGTGATGATGCTAGTAGTCATGCCACTCTTCTCGCCCTGTATCGAGATGATTTCATCGGAAGGAGTAGTGATATGAACTATCTTATCATGGCACGTAATCTCAGCTCTATTCTCGGATAGCCAGTCCATGCCGACAACAACATCGAAACTACCAAGTGTAAAGGGAATGAGGTCGATATCGAATGTATGACCCGACAGTTTCAACTTACATCCCGCTAGTACATGTGTTGTTTCTATAGACTTACCGTCAGCTCATTCAACGAGAAACTTAGCATCTAACGGTGTCGGGGTTAAGTCTAACATATTACTAAAGGCTTTTGACACAAAACTCCTATTAGCTCAAGTTTCAAACAAAATAGAAGCAAAACAGTCGTTTATAGGAAACTTACCGGTAACCATATTTGAATCGTTGCGGTCCTGGACCGATCCGATGACAAATGCTCTACCCTTAGTACCGCTTCTGTTGTTGTTGCCTCCGTTGCCCTAATTTTGCTTCAGTTTAGAACAGTCCTTCATGAAATGACCCTCCTGGCCACACTCAAAGCACCCTTTTGTGGTTGCAGGCTGTTTAGGGGCGCCCTTACCCGTGAGTTCACCTTTATAGTCCTTGGCCTGATGACCCAATTTAACGCATCGCAGACATTTGATACGGTCACATGGGCCAGAGTGGTGGTAGTTACACATGTTGCACTTTGGGTACTTCCTAGCATAGTTACTGGAACCCAGTCCACCACCAGCGTTGTTGTTGGAACCTTGATTGTTGAAGTTTCGAGTGGGTTCGGGTTTGCGGTTGTGTTGTTGCTGTGGAGGGTTTGATGATAAGGATCTCACGTTGTCAAACTTCCTTTTCCATTCCCAGAGTTGTTGTTGTTGTCGTTACCCGAGTTGTCAAGGGTATTAGAGGTGGAACCTCTAGGTGGTAACGAACCTTGGGCCACTGCTTGATCCGTCAACTTGTAGGCTATTCAGGTCGCTTGCTGAATAGTGGTTGGTTTGGAAGACGTCAGCATACCCTGAACCTGTGGCACTAAACCATCGATGAACATCTCAAATCTTTTGCTCGGCGGATCTAACATCCGCGGGCACATCACCGCCAGTTTGTGAGAATGGGTGGTGTAGGCTTCGATTTCGAAGCCCACCATCTTCAAGGCCCAAAATTCTAACTCTAGTTTCGAGATCTCCTTTCTAGGACAATACTCTTCCTTCATCATATTCTTGAAATCTTCCCAGTTTATGGCATTTGCCAATTTCAGTCCGAGTATCTGCACATTGGAATTCCACCAGGTGAGGGCTGAATCTTGCAGTGTTCCTGCAACAAATTTGACCCTGTTGGCTGGTGGACAGTTGCACATTTCAAAGGCTGACTCGGCCTTCTCTGCCCAGTGCAGGAACCCTATGGATCCCTCAGTGCCCTTAAACGAATTGGGTTTACAATCCAGGAAGTTCTTGAAAGTACAGACTCCGGCTTGGCCTCCGTCTTGATTTTGAACATGGGCAGCCAGAGCTTCCATCGCATGGTCGTTTAGTAAGGCTTGGAGTTCTGCTGCGTTCGGAGCAATTTGTGCCTCTAGTGTCTCGTAATGAGCTAATGCTATCGCTGCATGACTTCTTGCATCTCTAACTTCTTCCTGCAAGTCTAAGATTTCGGATGGCATCTTGAGCACTAACTTCATTAGATGAACAAGAGAATCTTGAGTTTCCTTCATGGCTTCAGTAAGTTATGAAAGTCTCTTCCTTACCTCTGCTTCATACCCTAGTAACCCAGTAACCTTCGCTCTCGTCGAGTGCATGATGTCAACCTCACGATCCAAACAGGAGGCGAAAGCTGCGAAAACGCGCTTCATCGGAAGGGTTATGGGTGGTAGTGTGTTGAAGGACATAGGACAACCCGGGATGGGTAGTGGGGGAACTTGCTCACGATAAACAAACTGCTCGATATAACTTGGGTACCAACTCCAGTTACCTTTGCTCTCGTACGCGGCTCCAGATGGGCAGTGTCTCTTTGGTGTGGGGGCTGCTAGTGCTGGGCCTGCTCGATGTGGTGATGGTTCAGGAATCTGCGGTTCCTTTCCTGGGGCATGGGACACCGGGTCGGATGATGATGATGGCGTTGACATCCCTACAGGATAAGTCGTGTATGGTTTACGCGCGTATGAGTGAACGAGGAAATACAATAAATAAATTGAATAGTTAAATATATATCATATATTTATATATGCAGTGCGTAAGATCATAACTAATGGGTCGTTGCGGTTATAGTCTAGTATGAATGCAATTCTAGTTCACTATAACCAATGGCTATGATACCAATCTGTCACACCTTCAAATTCCACTAACGGAGTTTTACCGTCAGAGGGTGTAAACTAACAGGATCGGAATCATTAGTTATATAAAACACCATAATTAAAGTTTAAAAAAAACAAAGAAGACATCAAGTCTTAAGTAAAGATGCGGAAGCGTAAATAGTTGCGTCACACAGGATGACTTAAAGCAACAGTTATCATGACAAAATCTAAAAGAAGTTTAAAGCATAAGAGTTCAGTGAATGTATGTCCTATACCGCTCGCCCGCATTGGCTACCTGAGATAAACATACTAAAAGTGTCAACACATGGTTTGTGAGTTCACGGGTTTAAGTAAATTAAGTGTTGTGTTTTAGCGTTACCAGATAGTGTTATGTCAATATATATCAATAGGTAGCTAACCTATCAAGAACATATTACTAAGTGTTCGACACCGAAGCTGACTGTTTATACGATTGCCTTGCCACCATGTCAACCAAGACCATGGTAATGTGTTAGCCAAAATTACACCCACTCTACCTAAAGTCGAGTTTAGAGTTGAGTGGGGGTTTTCAAACCCAGTAGTACTACTCAAAACTGACTCACTATTATCCAATATTAACTAGTTCGATTGTTCAGAAGGACTTAGTTTGTTTGTTGCCACTTAGCCTTACAAGTGATATACAAAGAGTAAACAAAATCTAAAGCATTGGAGTATGTTATTTTCCCCTAATAAAAGCGTTAAAGAGTAAAAGGAGCCGTGGAATGCACTGTTTGCGAAGTTATCAAAAATCCGAGAAAAGTGTGCGTCAAAGGAAATCCTCACTAGTGCTCTAAAACCAAAAATGAGATTTCTAAGTGTTTTGAACTATGAGTGAGTCACTGTACTCGACGTATGAAAACTATGCATGTTACGTTGGTGAAACAAGTGCGACTCGACAAACACGTTGGTGATAAACTACGGGTGTGATTAAATATAGTGTTAAGTGTTACTATGATACAGTACCGGTAAAACATCTACCACAAGGGCAAATACATCAAACATAGCAAACATCGATCAAACAATCACTATTCATGTTTAATTCAAGAATTCAGCATCTAAGTTACCGAGATAGAATTTATCCCGTCAAGATTACTCTATTTCACTAATCATAACATGTAGAGAAAATCACCAAACTTTATCACAGAATCACACGTGAGTTTGGTTTCTATAACTATTTTTATTATATTTTTAACTTATACGGTTTTATCACAAGAGTCAAAATAACACAGTAGTTACACAACAGTCTTTATCATGCGCAACAAAAACTATTTGACTAGTTCCGATACATGGTTAATCAAATTAAAGCAAGGCCAATTGGGTTAGATTCTACCCTCAATTTATTAACTTCCAGAAGTGGAATCAACTCAATTGGTCTTGTCGTTTGTGAGATATACTATTATCAAAACAGGCTATAAGAAAGTGTCCCGAATCAGAACTGCATGACTAATTTGTAAATTAATAAAAACTGACCTCCACACGTCCAAAAATTACAAACTCAGATTTTTTAGAAACTAGACTCGACCTACTACATCATAGAATCAATTATAACTTCAAAACTAATAATTAACATCAAGTTATAGCCGTTTTAACATGCATTTATTATTCTGTCTAGCATCAGTTTTCACCAAAACTTCAACAAACTACTAATCTATGAACAATTAACCATGCATGCAACCCTAACTCATCAATAATCAATATTTAACATTTAGGGTTTATGATTAATATGCTTAATGATGAAATTAAATCAATGGAATAGGCTAGAGAGAGTGTTTAGTTACCTAGTTAACACCTTGAACCTTCAAACATGCTTGCAAGATTATTGTATGTGTGTTTGTTGTGTTTCGGTCGATCAAAGAGAGGGGGAGGGGCTTCCGTCGCAAGGAGAGAGGGAGAGAGGGAAATGATTAGGGTTTGTGTTATTAATTTTTTTATATATTAATTAATTATATTACATGTTACAAATTGCACCCTCAACTTCTAGTTAGTTTAATTCTAGCAAAAACTAGTCTATTTCATCCATAATATGATGTTATACATGCAAGCACCAAATTACATATAAACATAACACGTATTAGTACCAAATACTTATTTATAATATTTATTGTTTGTTCACCAACGGTTTGAGTCGACTTGTGTGTGATTCGGTGAAATTCCGAAAGACTATTTATGTACTAATTGTCATGTATCATTTAAACTCTAATTAAATGCTATGAGAAACGCGTTAACTGGAATGACATAGTTCGTGTGAGCTTGAGTTTGAATTAACAGAGTTTGAGTTAACGGAGTTAATCTGAAATTGACGAGTGTCACATCGAGCAAGGTTTATAATTATTCAAGCAAGGTATCTTATTTGAGTAAAGTTAGTTTCAAAAATTCTTCTAAGCGTAAAGCTTCGAGCAAGATACACTTCCTTAGAAATGTTGTTCTTCAGTCAAGAAAAGTTTTTGTTAAAGCATACTCTTGACTTATCATAGCTTAAACCAAATAATTTGGTGGGTCCGATCAAGGATTCAATAAAGATGATATCAAGCATACTTGTAAGAAGTTAAAGGAATTATCATAAGAACTTCTACGAGCAATGTTCGAATTAGAGCAAGCTACATTACCCGAGCATACTATGTTTTCTAGAATCAGTCTTAGACAAAAGGTTAAAGAGATCAAGAAGAACAAGTTTGCTCGTGGGATATCTCCGAGCAAAGTTTGGTTATATCATGAAGATTGAAGTCTACTTGAAGAATATTTCCTAAGGAAAATATTCTATGTAAAAGCTTACTAGAAGGAATGTTCGACAACACTCAAGGATTACAAGGTCTGCTCGAAAAAGCTTACTCCAAGACCTATTTGACATTTGTATTAATATAGAATATGTTTGAATATGTTTTAACAATGATTAGGGTTCAAGAAGGTGACAGATGTGGCAATAAAAGGGAATAGTAGGTCACATTTATGGAAATGGCTGATTACACACTTTCTAAGCATACAAAATATTTTTTTACGAAAAATCAGCGCACCTTACATTCTACCTGAAACCCTAAAGCTATTTCCTTTATATTTTCACTGAATAATATGGATGGAAATATTTTGAGTTTTATAGCATGTTTGTCAGCTCGGTGTTATTAAGAGACACCCTGATTATTATTGTTTCCACCATTTTAATGAAGGGGTTTTCACATAGTTATTTCGTAACCCGTCTTGTCAATATATTTGTGGGTTACGAGTTTGTGTTTGTAAATCGTCTTGTTAATATACTTCATAATCCGTCTTGTCAATTTACTTGTTAGCTCTTGCGAAGACCGGCTTATTGCTTTGAAGGTTGATTGTGAAGCTTTTACTGAATCTATTTTGATTTATGGTTGAAGACGATGACGTAAGCAGAGCACTATTACATTGAATAGTGACGTAAGCTGTCCTGTTCTTCATTCTTCAGATCTACAATCATTTTAGGTTTAAAATTATTCTAATCTTAGATCTATATTGATTTTGATTTGTTTTGAGTCCAAATCTTGGTTTAAACCATCCGTTTTCATCATATCCAAGGATTTCATCCTTAGATACGAAGTTTTTCAAAGTTTGTTAAAATTTTCATTAGTTTCACTTTTAAAGCTTGTTAAAGATACCAAATTATTTTCAACCAAATGGATGACCAAGAAGTGTCTACTAACAAAATTCCGAGATTATTAGGACAAGAGAACTATATTAAATGGAAGGTACTCTTTGAAGCCGATGTGAGTTATAATGACACTGAGCTGTAGAATTTCATCAAGAATGGTCCTTATGTTCCTATTGAAGGAACAAATAACAATCAAGCAGTTGAGAGGAACATGTAACATCTCGTTTCCCGTTTCGGTTAATAAAATAATTATTGTGAGTTAGGCTTGTGTTGGGTTAAATAAATATGGGTAATGGACTTGAGTTAATGAGGAAGAGAGACCATGGGCTTGAGCCCATGACCTATGGTATAAATACCATAATTACCCATTAATTCATTCATTCTCATCCATTCCATACACCACCCAAAACACACACTTAAGCTCTCTCTCATCTTTCTTTCTTTCTTTAGCTTAAATAACAAGAAGAAACCTAGCATCGATCCGAGGTAATAATGTTATGATATCATATGGATCCAAACCCGCTAGATCTAGTCGCGAAACGACGAGCCAACACCCTCAAACCGTTAAAGTCACGAGATCTGGATGTAATCGGGTGTAAACCAATCAAAAGACAAGTTTAGGGGTCACCCTAGCCTAGATCTGAATCGGACGGGACGAAAAAACGGTGAGAAAACAATGTATAATACATATTTCCTGCCATCGCCCGGTTTTCCCGGCACGGTGGCGCCAAAAAGGCAGCGCGGATTTTATAGATGTCAGAGAATGTTTTCTGACATTCTCTGACCTCACCCTAGGCGCGTGTAACGAATTCGCTATGTAATTCGTTATGTAATTCGTTACGGGAGACTAACGAATGAGCCCTCATTCGTTTAGGATTATTCGCTATGCTAATTCGTTAAGAATGAATAAAGAATGAGCTTCATTTGTTAAGCAATTCGTTAACAGAGAACTAACGAATGAACCCTGAATTCGCTATAAAGGTCAGTTCGTTATAAAGACCAATTCGTTATAAAGACCAATTCGTTATATAGACCAGTTCGTTATAAAGGCCGGTTCGTTATGAAAGGACACATGAATTAGGAAGTGAAGAATGAGTCCCATTCGTTAAGAAATAGATAACAAAATATAGTTTGAAAGAATGAAAAAAAAGTCCCTGGACTTATAAAGAATGATTTAATTACATAGAAGCCCTTTGACTTTATTAAATTGATGAAAGATATCTTAAAGGGTTGATGAGTTAATAATAAAATATTATTATAGAATTCTAATGGAAATTCTGTTAAGAACAGTTAATGAAAATAAAATTTTTCCAAGTTGACCTGGCAGCTTAACCCCAGTCAGGGGCTCTGCCACTTGGACCCCGCTAGGGGTTGCCGCCCCTAGAACCCCGCTGCCAGGGGCGATGCCCCCGGACCCCTGTTCGCTGAGGGTTACAATTAAACTAGAAACGTGTTATGGGTGGTGATAGTTAATTG
>NW_027503943.1:0-30529 GCF_021521415.1 Bidens hawaiensis | reverse complement strand
GCGAAGATGGTTGGAAACGCAAAAATCTTTACGTAATTGAAAGTACGACATGTACAAATGGTGCTACTTGAATTTCGAGGACGAAATTCTTATATTAAGGAGAGAATATGACACCCCGCTGTAACGCTTATAATTTGTACAAATATTAAACCATAATTCTTTATGTTGATTTCCATATGATTAAATTTAATAAGTTTAATCACAACAAGTCTGGCATAAGCCCACATGCATGATAGATTACATCTAAGTAATTTTTTAAAATTACTCGAACTTTCCGATTTATTAGACAATTATGAACATTGGTGACAAAATATTTAGAACAATGAAAGCATCAAACAAAACAAATAAAACTATATTATTTAAACGCATGTACTTGTATACAAATTTAAAATAATTATTACATTCTACTATACGTATATTGCTTTTAAAAATAATTTTTTTGTAAATTATGTCAAAACAAATAAATTTAGATTTACGAGTGTTGGACATATATTTAGATTTATGAGTGTTGGACACATATGCATCAGTATTTTATACATTCATGAGCTGGTGTTAGTTCGAAAACAACAAATAATACCGACACATGTCTACATACACACACCCTTATATTTACGCCAATGCGAACCGAACATCCATCTCGTCATCTGACATCATGCCGACACCCGCGTTACGCCACCCTACCATCCCAACATTGTGTTGGCTCAACACCAGTTTGAGTTCGACCCCAAATAATATTAAAATGAGACATGATAACTAAATTTCAGAACGATTTAACCCAAACGAAATTGTTCCGGAACAATTTCATTCACCCAAACACGTTAACTAATGCATGTCATATTATATGAGTTTTCTTCGTTCTCCTCCGCCCCCGGTTATGCTAGAGCATATATGAACGAGACCGTTTAGCCGCGAACACTTGTTTGATGGCAGATTACTTCGATGAGTCGACAAGATACAAGAACCCGAAGAGTTTTAGGCGTCGATTCGGATGTCTAAACATTTATGGCTAAAGATTTGGAGCACGTGATTACTTTAAGTAAAAATCGGATGATCGAGGGACTCTAGGATTCAACACAATCCAAAAGGTTTCTTCGGCTATACGCATTATCCTAAATGTATAAATCGAAGATGTTTAGGGTCTATATATACCTCGTATAAATAGTCATAGATGATAAATTAGACTTATTTAAATAGCTGGATCCATACTTTTATTTGTTAACGAAAAAGCTGTTTAGAAACGTTCTCTAGATTGTTAAAAATGGCTTGGTTTAAAAAAAAAATAAAACTCTTGAGGAAAACAAAAAAGATCTTGTATATTTTCCATATTCAAATTATGATTGGCGCATTATATTATGTATTTGAATTTTTAATTGTTTTAGTTTTTTGGTTATATGACCTACGTGACGATATTTAGCATGCAAAAAAAAATCTAAAATCGATGACAGATAGCTTCTCGTTGAAAGTTTCATACAATCATGAGAAAAAAAACTCATGAATCAACCACTAGTCAATAGCCTAAGCAAATCTTTCAAGGAGTTTAGGACACCCAAAGGGCAACACACAATCTAGAATTTACCGCATCCCCGCTACAACATTCGATATAACCTTACTAGTGTAAATTGCATATGTTTTGTTCCATTTTAGACAAATCAAAATAGAATTATGTAGTTTGTAAGAATATGTACGTTACTTATGTACAACTAATTATTTTTTTTTTTCTAATTTAAAATAGAGGTGCGCAATATAATCTTATTATGCAATATATCACGTTAACTGTCTATCTTTTGCGTTAAATTCTAATCTATATCACAATATAAGAAGCGGAGCCTCTCACCCGACTAAAACTCATCTGTTTCGTTAGATACTTTATCTCCGAGCCTTTCCAAAATATAGGGTTTCTATTTTCGTTTCAATAATTGTAGATTCTTCTTGTTTCCGACGTTTTCTTTGTCCTAAAAGCTTCGATTTCTTAATAAATTCTTAAAACTTCCTACCTTCATTTAGCATCGACTGCATTCAAAAATCAGTTGTATAATTGTAGAACTCCTACGCCGTTAACGACACCGAAACTATAAGACGCACATTTATCTTCCTATCTCTAAATAAGTGATTTTATATAATTATATAATTGAATATATATATAAAGGGAGGGGCTAGAATGAAAAAAATAATGGGAATGATGATATTAAATGCATATGAAATCGTTTGTCGCGTAGACTATTATAAAACCCTAGTTGGTATATGTGTTACGAGTTATTTTCTTGTAATATTCAACAACCCGCCGCCGCCGTAAGACCAGCACTCTTCTTCCTCCATGTTTGATGAAAACAGGCCTCCTGATGATCTCGCAACATCGGCGACTGTGGTATTTGATTTTAAATTCTTTTTAATCAATTTTCGTTTTATCTTGTTCAGAGCTAACATATACCCGATGCCATATATCTTGCAGGGTATTGAAGAAAGATTGGTGACTGTTCAGAGGATTTCAAAAGACATCATGTTTGGTAACACCGCTTAGATCAATTGAAATAATGTTTTTAGTTTGACAAATTTTTTTAGAAACAAAATTATGCAAGTTTGGTTTTAATATATATTCAACACTCAGTTTTCCCGATCCTTGATGTTCTGTACTTGTTTGACTGTCGCGGATAGATGGCGAAAACTGGAAGTCTGATCTATCCGAAAACTGAAAGTCTGATACGTAAATCGTGTTTGTGTAGTAAAGCACTAACCTAATTTACTTGATTTTACAGGTGGCAATAATACGAGGATAAAGTCTCAGTCCCATGAGCCACCCTACGTTGCTAGGGTAATGAGCTCATCCCTAATGTAGTGGAGTGATATACCAGTTGGTATATTACTTTAATTGCATATCTTTTTTTCATTCTATAACATCTTATGCATTAAATTCCGTATCACGATATAAGAAGGAAAGACTCTCACAACAAAACTCATTTCTTTCGAAAGCTACTTTATCCCTGACCTTTTGCTAAAACCTAGGTATCCGTTTCTTTTCGACAGTCGCAGACACTTCTCCTTTCCAACATTTTCTTCGTACTTACAAGTTTCAATTTCTTAAAAATTCTTGAAATCGTCCTTCATTTAGCATTAATCAATTTCTAAAGTAAGCTGAAGATCGATTTAAATAGCATCAAAGATGAATCGTGGAAAGAATCTTGTAAACTCCTACACCATTAGGAGCACGAACATAAACATAACCATTAAACGTGCATATATCTTTCTATCTCTTGATTGTTGTTTTATCAAGCGTGCGCATCAGTTTCGAAAATCAACTGAAGATCGAATTGATGGCATCAAAGACAAACCGTGGAAAGAATCTTGTGAGCTCCTATACCATTACGGGCACAAACATAATTATCAAACGTACGTATACCATCCTATCTCTAGATTGTTATTTCCTTATAGTGTGCTAGCTTGTGTGTATGTCTTTAATACATGTCTGTCCGCACGCCAAAAAGTCCCGATCCTTGAGGTTTTGGACTTGTTTAACTGTTGGGGATCAATGATGAAAAAAAAAACTTTTTTGTGGTGAAATATATATATATATATATATATATAATTAAAATTCTGATGAAATCCATGAAATTTTGACACCGACCATATAGAAAAACTTTTTGGGTCCATCATTGATTATAGTTTTTCTGCACTAACAGATGATGTGGATCGTGTTTGTGTAGTCCACCTTGTCCCTTCCAGGTTAACAACTTGGACCTAATTTACTTGTTAATTTATAGGTGGTAGTTGTGTGGTTTCGAAGCCAATGCAGCCCCATGAGCCACCCTACATTGGTAGGGTGGATAAACTCATGCCAAATCAAGATAATAAGATGATGGTCAGGGTACGATGGTATTACCAGCCCGAGGATACCGAAGGACGCAGAAGGTCCTACCATGGAATAAAAGAAGTATTTTTGAGCAATAGGTATGATTGGCTAAGCATAGATACAATCGAGCGTACATGTGCAGTTCATACCCTTGAAGAGTATATGGAGCTCAATTCTACCAATGATGGCGACTATTTCTGTCGGTACAAATATGACGCTAGGGAACCTCCAGCTGATGCGAGAGAAAGATTCATCCCCAAAACTGTGCCTGTGTGAGTACTCTTTTCATTTTCTTTCTATCAACTACCTAGCTAAAGTTTATAATCTTCACCTTATTTTGGTATATTATGAGGTTAACATTGAGCTTAATTAATTGCTTTATGATATATGAAGGTACTGCAAATGTGAAAAGCCTTACAACCCTGATCTTGATATGGTGCAATGTGATCGATGCTTGGAGAGGTATTTTCATGCTCAACTTAATCTTAATTAATATTTCAAGAATAATTATAACATGCTATAAAAGGGAAATTTATTGCTAACTTTGTCGTCCATGTTTGATCAAAACAAGCGTCCTCTGATGATCTTGCAACATCGGCAAGTGTGGTATTTGATTTTAAATTCTTTTTAATCAATTTTCTTTTTATCTTGTTCAGAGTAATTAATAATTATTGCTAACTTTGAATCGGTGGCATATATCTTGCAGGGTATTGAAAAGATTGGTGACTGTTCAAAGGATTTCAGAATGCATAGGTAACACTTTAGATCTGTTGCGAATAGCGTTTTTAATTTAAACAAGTTGGAGACCTGTGCGCCGCAGGCTCAAACTTGATTTGCTAAGTAGGCCTAATTTACTTGATTTTACAGGTTGGGATTGTGTTAGATCAAAATAATGAAATGGAAATTAATGTCAAGTGGTATTGCCGGCCGGAGGACGCAAAGGGAGCTAGGAAGCCCTTTCATGGAGCAAGGTAGGTGTTTCTTAGCAATACTTATGATAAGTTGTGCGTAGACACCATTGAGGGAAGGTGTGTAGTTCACCTTGGTGGGCAAAAAGGTTTTCTCAGTCTTGGCTTTCCTCCAGGGTGGATTGGTTGGGTCACCACATTTTGTTCTTTGGGCAGAAGAGTGATCCATATGCCAGGGTTATCCAGAGTGTTGGTGTCTGGGCCTTTGCTTTTCAAGAAAAAAACCTTTGATACCATGTGTTTTCAATTATTTCGTAGGTACCATTTGCCATGCCTAGAGATGGAAATTAAAGATGTTGAAGGACTGGAGAAGTTTTCTTGCTTTAAGTGTCAATGATGTTCTTCATATAAGGATAGACATGGAAATTATTGATGTTGAAGGACTGGAGAAGTTTTCTTGCTTTGGGTGTCAATCAGTCAATGATGTTCTTCATATAAGGAAAAACAACTATTGTTTATTCTATTTTAACATGTTTATGATATCGATTATTTTGTGTTTGGTTTTAATGTCTTATGTCTGTGACAACGCATATGTTTTTGTTAAATATATTTTCTTAAGTTCTTATATCCTGTAAATAATAACATAGCCATACTAACATCATCTTTGCGCCTAGAACTCTCTAATTTTAATGTATCAATTGTTTACCTACAGAACACGACATTAAACGACATTAAAATTCGTGTTCTGTAGGTAAACAATTGATACATTAAAATTAGAGAGTTCTAGGCGCAAAGGTGCGTTTGCATGATTTCTATAAGTTCACTTTCTCCTTTTTCTTCATTCACTTCACTTCACACATATGTATCAATCAATACTATTAAAACATCCTTTTTTGGACACATGGCGACATTTTATTGGCCTATTTGAATAGCTTTCATATATATAATATACTAGATTTTATCCCCCGTATTATGGGGGTTGTGTTACATTATTCGTTTTTAATATTTATATGTATATTTGGATTTTAATTTTATTTATTATAAGAAAGTTAATATTAATATACTTGAGGTTTGATGATGAAATGGTTTCATAAATAAATGATATGTTATAATATGGTTTAAAAGCTATCTGGGTTTAGTGATACCCGTTACCCGTTTATTTTCTTTATTATAAAGTTGTTTCTTAATTATAAATAATCTCTCTTTTTAGAGTTAATAATTAATATACTTGAGGTTTGATGATGAAATGGTTTCACAAATAAATTATATGTTATAGTCCAGTTTAAAAGCTATCTGGGTTTGGTGATACCCATTACCCGTTTATTTTCTTTATTATAAAATTGTTTCTTAATTATAAATAATATCTTTTTTTTAAAATAAAGTAGGATATTAATTTTTAGTAAATTCCTATTTTATAGGATTTTCATATCAAATATTTGATGAGATTATTTTTTTAATATAATGAAATGTTATAACCCGTTTAAGAGCTATCTGAGTTTGGTGAGACCTTGACCCGTGAATTCGGGTCAAATGCGTGAGAACCCTTCATTTACAAGTAAAGTATGAGAGAATGGTTGTTTTACATTTTTCGTTTTTTAATATTTATTTTTTGGATTTTAATTTTCTTTATTGTAAGAAAGTTAATAATATACTTAGGGTTTGATGATTAAAAGGTTTCATAAATAAATGATATGTTATAACACGTTTAAAAGCTATCTGGATTTGGTGACCCATGACCCGCTTATGTTTTTTACTATAAAATTTTTTATTAATTATAAATAATATCTTTTTTCTTTTTAAATTGGATATTAAATTTTCGTATATTCCTATTTTGTAGGATTTTCATATCAAATAATTGGTAAGATTAATTTTTAATTTAATGAGATGTTATAACCCGTTTAAGAGCTATCTAGTTTTGGTAAGACCCATACCCATGAATTTAGGTTAAACCAATGAGAGTCCTTTATTTAAAAATTAAGAAATCTGGTGACTTCCATAAAAGGGGGAGCGACCACATCCCGACACATAGGATTTTTGGGTTTTCGTTTATATATATTATAGATATCTTTTTTTAAAATAAAATAGGATATTAATTTTTAGTATATTCCTATTTTATAGAATTTTCATATCAAATATTTGATGAGATTATTTTTTAATATAATGAGATGTTATAACCCGTTTAAGAGCTATCTGGGTGGGCTTGGTGAGACTTTTACCCGTGAATTCGGGTCAAATGCGTGAGAAGCCTTCATTTACAAATAAAGTAATTTGATGGCTTGAGAGAATGGTTGTTTTATATTTTTTGTTTTTAAATATTTATGTTTTGAATTTTAATTTTCTTTATTCTAAGAAAGTTAATAATATACTTAGGGTTTGATGATGAAAGTGTTTCATAAATAAATGATATGTTATAACACGTTTAAAAGCTATCTGGATTTGGTGAAACATGACCGGCTTATGTTTTTTACTATAAAATAGTTTATTAATTAAATAATATCTTTTTCTTTTTAAACTGGATATTAAATTTTAGTATATTCCTATTTTGTAGGATTTTCATATCAAATAATTGGCAAGATTAAGTTTTAATTTAATGAGATGTTATAACCCTTTAAGAGCTATTTGGTTTTGGTAAGACCCATACCCATGAATTTGGGTTAAATCAATGAGAGGCCTCCATTTAAAAATTAAGCCATAAAAGGGGGGAGCGATCATATCACGACACATAAGATTTTTGGGTTTTCTTTTATATATATTATAGATAATAATGCAATCTTAGAATTTCTTGATAACAAAATAAATCAAAAATAAATCATCATATAAATTTGTTGTTTCATTCTTCAGCACCTTCTTTTTTATTCAATTCTCCGATCTTTACAAACACAAAATCCGCCCTTTCTACAAACATCAAGAATTTCATAAAATCTATTTGTTGGTTGATTGTAACCCAATTCATAGACATCTCTTTTCATCAACTATTCATGATCGATTTTGGTATGTTTTCTTTGTTGTATTTTTTTGTTGTTTGATTTTCATTCATGGGTTACCCACCTCTGCTTTAATTTCTTCTCGCACCCTTTGTTGATGCTTATGTCATAGTCGGTATCTCTTTGTTTCTAGGGCTTCATTATTTGAATTTTTATGAATTGAGTTTTATTTATTTTTTGTGATTTTATTCTCATAACACTGTCTGCTAAAAAACAGAGATTGAAGGTTTGAATGGAGTGAAATCAGGAACATCTTTCTTCTTATGATGTTGATGCAGATTCGAAGAACAAATAGAAAAAGTTACAAAAACTTCATCACGTGTATGCTAATTGCTTTGTAATCTCGAACAGCTTTTTTCCTTCAATTAACTATATTGACAAATTTACTAATTTTGTTGTTTGAAGGAAATATGAAGAATCATTCTACTAAGTGTTGAGGAAATTTGTTTCATCGCATACCATATTTACATAAAATCAAAGGTTTAATTTCTATAATTACTTCACCTTTTTTTAGCTAATCATTAAGGTATTTAATTATGCAGTTTTGCAAGTTGTGAAAATATATATATATATATATATATATATTTGGCTAATCATTTTAATTATGTCAAATAAATTGCTCAAAACAGGTCATTTATGTAAAAAAATATCGGTTTGGTTCGGGTCAAAACGAGTCATTTTAAACTTATTTGCTTGGCTCGGCTCAAAACGGGTCACTTTATAATGATGTCACTTCTGTAGTACTGTTTGATCTAGCCAAAAATAAAAGTAGCATTATCAACAGCCTTATAATTTATAAAATTATTATAATATTCATTATGTATATGCTTCGTGTTCTTCAAGAGATAACAAGTAGCATACACTATAGTCAGAATGTCAACAACCATTATTATCGAGCATAAACATGCTTATGTTGACATTACTAATTGTAGTTAGTTCTTTTATGTTTGCCCCTTTTTTATATTATTCTAAACTGTTATTTATTATTAGTTTGTCCTGATTTAGTGAGAGAAAATAAAGCAAAGAATCTACCTATACTATTAAACTAACATTTTTTTAGACACTTCACATTCCTTTTGCTCTATTGTTAGAGTTTTCATATATACTAAGCCATATTATAATATCTTGATAATTAAATAATTCAAAACTTAATAATCATATATTTTGGACGACCTGCATCTCTTTTTAATAACCCGGATTATCGATTCAAGTTAATCGAATCTACTTTTTAAATTTTAAAAAATGTTTGACTATTAATAACAATAATAATTACATAAATTATAGGTTTCAACTATCCTATTTTTGTTGCATCTTTATGAAATCATTTTTACATTAAAAACCGTTTGACCATTAATAACAATATTAATTAGATTAACTATAGGTTTCAACTTTCCTATTTTTGTTGCATATTTCATTTCAAATTTATGTGTCAACTGATTACCTTAAATGAAATTGAGAATAACATTTATTTTTAAATTAACTACAAAAAATTTATGTTATTACTCCTTTCTTTATACTTTCAGTTTTACATAAGAAGTTTCACACCACCCTTTTCATTATCAAATTCTGTAATTTCGCATTTCTTTGTAAGTTTCATCTGTATTACTCAAATTATTTCATTCATTCATATTATTGATATTTCTCATATATTTTAACCATTATCAATTTAATACTTTGTTTGTATTCCTATTATTTTATTACAAACAACACAATGAAACATAAAAAAAAACTATGTTTAATGAGTTGAATATGCTTAAGAATGATTGTATTCTCAAGGTTCGTATATTGAAGTTATTGCGTCTAAAGGCTACTAACAAACCCGGTGAATGTTGATGAAGGAGTGATGTTTGGCACATCGAAGGTTGATATGTTATGGATGTTGAAGGCTCAAAATAAATGCAACGTTTGAAGACCTTTTTTTGCCTTTCAGTTTGAGTGTGTTTTTTTAAGACAATTTCTTCATGTTTCCAGTTTGGTTTGATTTATGTTGGATTTTTATATACCGTATGAATTTATGGTTTTCTTTATAATTTGGTATTTTATATCATAAGGTAATATGTCAATATCTAAGTCTTTAACATACCTGGTGTTTGGAAGGTAGATGTTTTTTGAATTTGTTACACATAATTGTTTTAATTCGCTTACTTTTCAAAACATGATTTTGTAACATTTGCATTTTGTTGTCTTTTTTGTGTTTTAAAAATTAGATCATTTACTCATGGTATATGATTTTCCAAATCATTAATAACATTAAACATTTTATTGAAGTTAATATAGTGATCGCCTTGATAATTTGTACTCAACGTATTATCTACTATTTGTTAATCAACAAACATTTTTTTATACTCACAAAAACCATGAGTAACAAAATGGATTTTTTATCAACTATAAGGTGTGATGTTCGTAACAAATTTTTAATTCATGTTGGTTAAATATTTAGTCCGTTGAGCCTTAATCAATTTTTCTTATTAACCGTCTCTTTGATTTCCTGGTTAAATATGAATATGAATTCATAGTATACACATACCATTGCTTTATGCTAACTACACACTTATTAGTTTATGAATTTTAAATTTTTAACTTTTAATTGTGTTTCTAAACATTGTACTTTGTTTCTTATTTTGATCTATCTTTATGTTTGACAATTATTTATTTTCGTACCAGTATCATTTACAACTAAATATCATGTTGTCGACCCAGAAAACATATTACAAATTAAAATATAATATAAAATTATATATGTTTGTTAGACGATTTCTATACGTCCACCCGTGCACCGCACGGGTCAATAACCTAGTATGTATATATGATCTTATCACAAGATAGGCTGACCATATGTATATAAGGCCAACCTTGTCCTTTTTCTTCATTCACTTCACTTCAAACCTTTCTTACTCTCTTTTATTTAACAACCCCTATAACACCATCTCTCTTCAAACCCTTTCACAATCAAACCTGCAATCTTCCTTATTGTTACAGTTGATTTTTGTTCATCATGGATCCCTCTCCGTCGGGAAAACATCTTTCATGTTTCACCTATTAAAATCTGCTTTGTTCTTGAGTTTCGGTTCGGTTCTTGTATGAACCGATGATGGATTTCTATGAATATATTTGGTGTTTTGTGAACATAATCTGTATTTGTTGCTTAATATCATCATTAGAACATGATTTTGATTCAATTTTATCTTTTAGTTTTTGCAAATCTTTATTTGGTTCGAGTCTCATGGTTCACGGACCTTCTAGGTCTAAAGTGACTTTGATTCGAATCGTTTTTGAACTTCAAATTAATACAGATGAATTATCGGGCTTGGGCGATCTTCATGATAAAAGGAATCGAAGTTTTGACAAATATATTTTGAATCGAATCGAATATATACTCAACTCAATTCAAATCCAATCGAGTTGACTCTATACTCGAATCGATTCAAATTCAAACTATTCGACTGTATACTAGACTCGATTCTAATTCAATCGAGTCGACTCTATACTTGACTCGAATCAAATTCATTCGCGTCGACTATATACTCGACTCGATTCAAATCCTAACTTAACTCGATTCGTTTTAACTTAACAAAATTTTCAAGTGTACTGTCTCATCCATTTAAAATTTAATTAAGTCGAGTCTTACAAACTCGACTCGATTCGTCTTACGTTATAAAGTATCCATACTGTACAAGTTTTAATCTAGTCTAGTTTCTTTAATTCGACTTGATTTAATTTTAACTTGTAATTTTTGTTTCCCTGTTTTTCTTTTAAATTTTATTTCTTTTATGTTATAATACTAATGATTGTTGACGATGATTTGTAGTAGCACAATATGTTTTGTCCTTTGGATCTCACGAGAAAAAGGAAACATCGGGTATGTATTTCGATGATAAAAGGGTTAAAAGAATCTCTGCTTATGCATGCCATTTCGGTACACCCGGGGATATGCGTGGGTTGAAGAATTATGGTCTAAGGCTAAAGCTATTAAAGACGACAACATTATCTCAACGGAAGTGGCCGGTAAAAAGCTTAAGATAACGGGGCAGTTGTTATATGAGCCTTAAAAATCAAATACGCCTCGGATCTCTTCTTTGAACGACCAAAGAGAAAAGACCTTCAACTGTTTATTGATGCAATTGGGTACGATGCAAAATGCACCACATGCGAGAAGCGTCATCAACCACCATACTAGAAGTACTTGTTCCATATTGTGGCAAACTGTTTGTCGGAACAGAAAGGTGGTATTGATAATTTAAGAGCCGACTGGGTTGGAGTAATGGCATGCCTTACAAACAAGACCAAGTTCAACTACTCAAGATTATTCTTCTTGTGTATGCATGCAAACGTGTTGATAGGTAAAACCTTGGATGATGTATCCAAGGTTTGTGCAGTTGATATTGGATGATCTGATGCCCAACGTGCCAAAGCCTACCAACGAAGTTTATCATGCAAAGATGGTCAAACAGACAATATTCAAAGCTATGTTAGATCCACCAGTAAGAGGAAGCTACAAGTACAAAGGTGAAGTGCCAGGCACAAAGTTCGGGTTGTTTGTAGAAACCGAACCTAATAGCAGAGAAACGAGTGAGGAAGGAGATGATAATAGTGGGTATGATGGTGATGATGATGGCAGTGGAGATAATGATAAATTAGATACTGAAGCTATGAAGACAGATTCCGATATTGAGCCAGAATGGAGATCTAGGGCTTGTATATCGTGTATACCCGTACACGATAAGACACGAACACGATAAGACACGGACACGAAATGGGTATACCTGTACATGACACGAAAACTTTTCGTGTACCTGTATCCTAAACACGAACACGAACCTGTTAATACCTGTAATACACGATAATACACGATAAGAGCTGTTTAGTAACACAAATTTGACAACCTGTTTAGGGAAATAAAAGTCGTCAAAAGTTCATAAAAGTCTTAAAATAAAACATAAATCCATGATCCTTAACAATTTTAAGACTAAAAACCATAGAAGCAAACAATAACAAGCAAATAAAAGTCGTTGAAAGTTCATAAAAGTCTTAAAATAAAGCATCCGAATTCTAATCAAACAACATCAAGTTCCAAACTTCCAAGCTCCAATTAGTCTTTCTTCTCAAATCTTCAATTCCAAGCAAGCAAACAATCAGACCTACACACAAAATAAGTATCGTCAATTAGTCATATTAATCATATGGACAATTGGGCATATTCATATAGTTTTATCAAGCAACATTACTAAGTAGAAGGAAGCACCGGAGGGCAGCGGCGGCTCTGACAACGGAGAGGAGAAACTGAGAAAGTCCGGTGAGGAAGTGGTGCCGGCTAAGAAGTGGTGGCAGAGGAATCACCGAAGAAGGGCGGCGGGCGAAGAGAGGTTTGGCCGGAGAAGTGGTGGCGGCGATGGAGAAGTGAGTTAGGGTTTGGAAACGTGAAAGTGGAAAAGTGAAAGTGTAAACGGGAGCTAGGGTTTGGGGATAAATGGATAATACTAGTTTATAATTATAATATTATATATATATATATATATATATATATATATATATATATATATTTAATTATAAAAATCTAACCAGGTAAACAGGTATTTTACCTGTTTAGACACGAAAATTAACAGGTAAATTCGTGTCTACCTGTTTAGTACACGAAACCTGTTAAGGCCTTACCGTTACCTGTTAAAGTCGTGTAGGTACGTGTCATGTATTCGTGTCTCGTGTATAAATTGCCAGCCCTATGGAGATCTAAGAAGAAGCATGAACGAAAAAGGATGGCTATCATCAAGCCTTCTACTGGAGGTCCTTCACAGGAGATAAAGGAGGAGGAGAAGAAGAAGAAGAAGAAGAAGAAGAAGAAGAAGAATTAGAAGAAGAAGAAGAAGAAGAAGAAGAAGAAGAAGAACTGCCACTCAAATGTTTAAGAAGAGTTGGGGACTCCCAGAAGCCCATCTCTTCAAAGATGCCACCACTAAAGGTAATCTTTACTACCTCCACCTTGACACAAACCCTACCTGCCTAGATAACTACACCTCCACACGAGCCTATTGCTACTTCACCTACCTCAATACCCCAAACCATAGCCGCCAAGAAAGGAAAAATAATCCAAAACCAAAACCGAAGCCAAAACCAAATCTAAACATACCCTTAGGAAACTTCAAGATGAACCAATAACTCCACATGACATCTCACCATCACAACAAGATAGACCAATGCAAACCTCCTCCTTACCCGAGATAGATGAACCAGTCTCTAGCCATCTATAAACCGAACTAACCCATACCTCACCCATTCAACAATCAAACCAATCACCTCCTAGGATAGCCTCACCCATAGGGTCACCTGCCTTTACCTCCCCACTTAGAACATCTACTTACTGGTGTCAAACTTTTACCTCTCCATTATCCACCCCAAAAGTAACTTTTCCAACAGATTAAACCAGAACCAAATCCATACCCATAATCCTACCTTTAGCCATCACAACATCAAGCCAAGCTCAAACCTTGCCCACATATGTTCAAACCCAAACCTTGACCATGCCTTTCCAATCCCAAGCCCAGCCTACCCAATCAATAAACCCACCAACCGTTACCCAAACCACTATCTTCATGACCTCAATCCCATTTTCAGGTGGAAGGTACACAAAGCCTCCAGTGTACACTGATCCTATTCTTGAGAGGATTCAGGCATTGGAGGAATCAAACGAAAAGCATGCCAAACGATAACTGTTGATGATCGAGTTTGTGAGAGAACTGAGAAAGAAGGAGGCTGAGCTTGTTGAAAGCATTACCAATCTGGATCATGAGCACGAGAAAGAAAAAGGGCTCATTGAAGTCATCGAATATGGATAGAGACTATCCATAAGAGAATTGACAATCAGCAACAACTAATGACGGATCAATCCCTTTCACTTGCTAGGCAACATGACGAAGGACTGAGGGGTTGAATCTAGAGTCTCCTACCTTGAGAGTGACATGCCATCGTCCGCTCATTTTCAAGCTAAGGTGTAGGATGACTTGGTGAAATGGACCGATCGGGTGCTGCTGGAATCCGAGAGATTGGGAAGCCAAGATTGGTTTGCTTTAGGCTGATCAAGGATCCCCAAGAAACGTTGGTACTCTCTTGGCAGAGAATGTGGATCTTCGTCTGAAGTCGATAAGCTAAAGGAATAGTTGGCTGAGCAAGACAGACTCTATGAGATTCAACTAAAAGTGAACGAAGAGATGGCCAACAAATACCTGTCTGCCTCTGAGATTATGCAAATGACTGATAAATACATGGAAGATCTTGAGGATCGACTTAATGCCATTTTTGGGAGTTGGGTGAATCCCAAAAAAAAGAGAAAGGATCGAGAGAGGTGGTGTTGGAAAGTAGTCTGAGGCTGGTCCTAGTAGTGTTAATATGATCGTCACAAGTGGTGTAGTTGTGGTGTGAACGAGTGGTGTAGAGACTGTGGTTACCACAGCAGTGCCTACTAGAACTGTTGGTGGTGAATCTGTTGTTGCTCCGGAAGTTGGAACCGAGAAAGAAGTATTGGTGATGACGATGATGATCCTCATGACAGTTTTGATGATGATAATAATGTGTGGAGGTGGTGGCAATAGTAGTGCCGGAGCTAGACAACACTCACCTTCACATGATGGCATACCTTTCTATTTTTAACAATGCTAAATGTGTAGGTACCGAGTCCAAAAGAAAAGAAGATGATGATGATGACAGCATCAACTACTCCCTGAACCTAGGCACACCAGTTTGTGAAGTTGAAGAAACGGTTCAAGAGCTATTACCATGGTGGCTCTTGAGGTAATTGGTGCCTCAGCTTCTCAAGCGCCTAAAAGGAAGAAAAAGTGATATGGTATTGGCAGATCGATCTCAGGTGCCAAAACTACCACTATCATGACAACTCTCCTATCCTATACAGAAAATGGCACAAAGACAGCAGGAAAAGGAATGTGAGGTGCCCCAATGGGGATCTCACTTATTTGAGCTATCATGATTTGTATACCTTTTCAATCTTTGGCATGAACTACTTATTGATGGATGGTTAAAAAGATTCCTCAGCAAGGAATGGAAGGACGATCACCCAAATTTCACTCTCAACAAGGGTAGATTGTTCTTACATCTCATTGAAGTGGAACCCAGCACCGGCAATAGAAGAAAGGCGTGGCGATACAAGATGCCTCAAAACCATGGTGAGCCAATATACCATGGAGAACTGTTCATCCCAACATATTGTATGACTTTGTCGCTTGGGAGTTCGATAACAGCACAAGGGAAGTGGTGATCCATTGTGAGACCATGCACATGTTTTGTTTCTTTGACGATCATGAACTAGCTGGTCTCGACAAGGTGATCTATTGAAGCTCTACAGCTCACCCTTGTCCCAGTGGAGAATGTTCGAAGGGGAAATACTGATCGAATAGTTGAAACATTCAACAAGTTTGTGCACCATCTTGTTGACAAACAACTGTTCGACTATTCGTCCCCTTTCGAGTACGAGACCGATTGAAGCCTGAAGACAAAAGCTATCAAAGAAAATACTAAAGACTAGAGGGAGATTGTAGGATCCGGTTTTGTCTATTAGTCTTTTGTATTTGTTTAGTCTGTTAATGTTGTATCTTGGTAGCTTGTCGGTTTTTACATGTTTATATGTTTGGTCCTGAGGCCTTGTATGTTTAGCCCAATGGGCCGTAAATAATCCGAGGGCATGGTATTTGTTACATTATGAATAGTGTAACCATACAACCATTCCATGCAAAACCAACCTTTTGCAAAAAAATACTCTACCTTATCATTATTTACCAACTCTTCCTCTTTACTCTCTTTCTCTCCAACAAAACCGGAAATAACCAAACACTCTAAGATCCGAGATCTTAGTTAGTCACTAGTGATTTCCACTATCTAGTAGTCCAGAGTGATTCAAGAACTTTGTTGTTAGATCCGTCATGGGGACCTACATGTATATATAATTACTTTACTTGATTCTCACAGTTAACATTTTAATTTAATTTGTGTTTGATCGAAACATATATATATATATATATATATATATATATATATATATATATATATATATATTTGGGATGGTTCAGGCAAGAAGCCATTTTATTGCGAAAAGTGTGAGAAATTAATATGAACCACTAGTTTATTATAGATTTTAAATGTTTAAAAATAAATGAAAAAGTATTAATGGCAGCATTTAAAAACTTTCTTTCTTCAACTAATAAATGCATTAATTTCTCTTTTCAATTAAGATAACTAATCAAACTAAAATATTTAAAAAAACTATAAAGAATCATCTATTTTTGTAAAATATTTTCTTCTCTCTTAATATTTTGTCCTATACAAATACAATTTGTTCATACACTATAATTTCTTTTAACCCAATATATCTATGTCCATCAACATGTGATTTTATTCATAGCCATCAATACATATTTTTTTCTCAATTAATATATTTACATAAACCAATACATACTTACAATGTGATAAATAATACAAAATAAATATCTTGTACATGCTTGTATTATAATATAACAAAAATATTCAACCTACAATCCTACACAAAAAATATAACCTACAAAACAACATGCAACCCACAAACACACACACACACACACACACACACACACACACATATATATATAAGCTACATTGAAAATGCATATATCCTACATATGTGTACCTTAAATATCAATAAAAATATATAACCTACATAAAAAGATAAACTTACACTTGTATTTCAATATCAACAATTATATATAACCTACATGAAACTGCACAAAACCTACACATGTGTATTTAATATTAACAAAAGCATTTGGATGCTATATTTTAAAATACGCATGTGTAGATGAAATATATTTTTGTGTAGCTTATATATACTTGTTGATGCTGACATTCATATGTATATTAGATATATATGTGTGTACATTATATGTTTTGTTATGCAAAAATACAAGTGTAGGTTATATGATTTTGCATAGGTTGTATATTTTTGCTAAAATTTAATGTCCACGTGTAGGATACATGTATTTTTGTGTAGTTTATATAATTGTTGATGTTGATGTTCATATGTAGATTGCATGTCCTTTTGTATATTATACGTGTTTTGTGTTTAAAACTAGTGTAGGTTTTATGATTTATTAACTCATATATCTTATTTTTTATTTTTAATGGACACATGTGATATCTATTTTTTGTATTATTCATCACAATGGTTTTTGTTGTTATGTCAATTGAGAAAAAAAATATGTACGGATGATTATTAAAATAAGTTACTCATTATATTGAGTTAGAAAAGTTGTTTTTAAATATAAAGAAATTGTAGTGTATGATTAAATTGTATCTGTGTAGATTAAAAAAATCAAGAGAGAGGAGAATTAAATTATAAAATAGATGAATTATTTATACTTTTTTAAATATATTAATTTGATAAGTTATGTTAATTGGAAAGAGAAATTAATGGTTTATTGGTTGTATTAAATGAAGAAAGAAGATTTTTAATGTTGCCATTAAAACAAAAACCATTTCTTTTTAAACATTTAAAACATATAATAAACTAGTAGTTCATATTGATTTCTCGCACTTCTCACATTAAGATCACTTCTCGCAAAGACTTAAGCCTATATATAGGGGCGTGATCAAATGAAAACTTCTCTTAAAGCGAAAACTTAAAAACTCATAAAGAATTATGTATAACTTTTTAAAAATTTTTTTGTAGTTTCTTTTCTTTTTCATTATTCCTATATATATGTTGATATTGCTTCAAAATTAGAAGAAAAAAAAACACCATTCATCGGTGTAGTGCACATGTATAATAGTGCGTATTGCATATATGCAAAAGTGTTGTGTTGCATAGAATACAACAATATTACACATGTTAGATACGCACTATTGTATATATGCAATATAAGACTAATGCACACATCAAATATACATTAGTACGTATGTGTAATACAACACTAATGCACATGTGCACTACATCGACTTTTATTTTTTTTATATATTTTTTGCATATAATAGAACATTACTACTCATATAAATACACAAATATTGAATATATGCAATTAAACTCTACTCAACATAAAAATAAATAGTATTACACATGCGTAATACAATGATATCGCACAGTAATACGTATGTGTATTACGACGCCTTTTTTTATTTTTTCCCGATGAATAATAACAAAATATCAGAAGAAAAGAAGAAACGGAAATTTGAAAATATTTTTTATTTTTAATTAAAAATAATTATTTTACAGTTTTTAAGTTTTCTCTCTAATGATGGACTTTCTCTTTATCCTCTCCACACACACACACACACACACACACACATATATATATACTAGACGGGTGCCAGCGCGATGAAGCGGGGACATGTTGATATTGGTTTGGTTTCAATTTTGAGGGTCTGTTTCGATTTACGATGATAAAAACCCGCTACTAATTGTTTATTTACAAACCGTCAAAATAGGACCGCAAACACTGCTACATAATGTTAATTTTTTTAACTAAAAAAAACTAAGGCGACATCATATTCAAATTAAAGAAAATAAAATTCTCGTTTTTATGGTGCCGATTTTTTTAAATATTAGTGTATAAAAAATTATGATTGTTTAAAACTCGTGAGTGGAAGTTGGGTTAAATATGAAACTGAAAAGAATATAAGGTTAAAAGTTAAAGCGTTAAGGCTGTAACTGTTACTTAAATTTACAATATTTAATTAGAGTCGAGGAGCAACATAGTAATTATGTTTAAAAAATTGAAGTTCATAGGCTTTATATTTTCTAATGGACTATTTTACCCCTCTTCAACATACTATGTAATTTGTATCACTTGTTAATTAAGTTGTAAATTACTTAAAGCCTAAGTGTCATAATTTGCCCATTAGTTATGTATGTATGTATGTATGTATGCATAATTTAAAAAATAGATGAATTCACACTACATTTCAATTTTTTTTATATTTTAAAGTTTTAAAATTGAAAAAAAATAATTTGATTTATTTAATTGCGTGCGTTCTCATAGTAGGGTTTGGATAAAAAACAAATTAAATTAACATGCTATCTGTGAGAATTAAGTAATGTAATTATATATAACATAATGTAATTATAGTGTAGTGTTATTACAACATAGTGTGATTACAATACGATGTAATTACATAATTACACTGTTTGTATATATAATTACATTACTTAATTCTCACAGTTTACACATTAATTTTATTTATATGTTAACTTTCCCTTCATAATATAACATGTAGTGTATGGATATATACACACTAAGAAACATATACATAAGTGTGAAGATTGTTAGAGAATTCTAAATTAGTGAGTGAACATGAAAGGAAGAATCTAAATCGTGTGTGTGTATTGCTTCAAGATCAGGTACAAATCATTCTTAACATGAAATAGTGAGAACCAATTTGCTATTATTATTAGCTTTATTTTTATAAGTGTTTGCCGTTAGTTTTTCTGTTCACATTTGTTGATTAATCATGAGACGTTATAAGTATTTGTTGATTTACATTTTATTGTTATTATCAGGTTTTTTTCTTATGTTGTTATAAGTATTTGCTGTTGTTATTTTATTGCGAATTTTGATTTTGTTGTTGTTATTATTAGGGTTTTTTCTTTGTTATTATAAAAATTGCTTATGCAGATTGGTATTGTTTCCTATGTTCTCATATTAAGATCATTTTGTACATGAACATATATATATATATATATATATATATATAGGGTAAGGATCTTAAGAGAACCATTGGCAAATTAAGAACTTTGAGAACCATTTTGAACCACTAAAAAAAACCTCTAAAAAAATATTTAAAAAATTATAAAACAAAAAAAAAACGAAATTTTAAAAAAGTAAAAAAACCAAAATTCTTATATTTCATTCCGGCTTCATAAAAAAAACAAATTTTTTTTTCTTTTTAATTCGTATTATACCTATACACATATGTATACTTTTCATTTAATCTCTAGTTACGTAATGTACACATATGTACATTATCATTTACCTTAAATTATACATGTGTATAGGAAAAAAAAACATATGTGTACATATATGTATAATTTAGCTAAATCGAGATTTAAAAAAAAAGTTTTTTTTAATTTGTATTATACCTATACACATATGTATATTTTCATTTAATCTCTAGTACGTAATGTACACATATGTACGTTATGTACATATTATACATATATGTATAATTTTAGCTAAACGGAGATTTTTTTTACAATTTTCTTTAGAAATCGGGATGATAAATAAGAATTTTTTTTTACTTTTTTTTTGTGTTTTTTTTGTTTTATATTTTTTTATTTTTGGGTTTTTTTGTGGTCCAAAATGGTTCTCATAATTCTCAATTCCCAAAAAGTTCTCACATGTTCCTGATCCTATATATATATAGGGGTGGGATCTAGTGAAAACTCATCTTAAAGAGAAAACTTAAAAACTCCTAAAAACTATTTTTAACTTTTTAAAAAAAAAAATTTTAAGTTTCTTTTTTTTCCATTATTCTTTTATGTGGTTAAAAAAAATAAAAAACCTTGTCGGTAACCTCATCTGTATAGTGCGCATGTGTACTAGTGTGCATTGCATATATGCGAAAGTGTTTGTATTGCATAGAATACAACACTATTGCACATATTTGATACACACTATTGTATATATGCAATATAAGACAAATACACACATCGAATACACATTAGTACGTATGTGTAATACAACAATAACGCACATGTGCACTATATCGACTTTTATTTTATTTTTATTTTTTTTCCATATAATACAACACTACTACACATATACAATACACAAATATTGAATATATGCAATTAAACACAATTAAACTCAAAAATACATAGTAATACACATGTTTAATACAACGGTATCGCACAATAATACGTATATGCATGACAGCGGGTTTTTTTTATTTTTTTATTATTTTTTTCAAGCAAAGGGTAAGAAAATATAAGAATAATGGCAAAAACAGAAATTTGAAAATATTTTTTTTATTTTTAATTAAAAATAATTCTTTAAGAGTTTTTAAGTTTTCTCTCTAAAGATGAGTTTTCTCTTGATCCCCCCCTCTCTCTCTCTCTCTATATATATATATATATATATATATAGGGGAGGGATAATTTGAAAACTTGTTGAGTTTTAAAAAATTTAAGAACCTCAGTTTTAACTATACATTTAATTAAATAGATTAGATTATATGGTTGAGATTAAATTTGATTAAAAAATTAAGTAGGAGAGAGAATAAAGATATACAATGATTACACTAATTTAAACGTCCGCTACACCTATGTAAAAAGTCGACTTGGTACGTAAAGAACGCTATAATTTTTCTACATACATGTAACTACATATATTACTTATATATAAAAATATTTTAAAAAAATACGTTGAGTTCTTTCGAGTTCTTAAAACTCAAAATGGTTCTCAAAAGAAATCACACACACACACATATATATATATAGGCAAAGTATAGAATGTTCCATACTATATATATATATAGGCAAATTATAGAAACCCACTTGCTATATACATATATATATATATATATATATATATATGAATGTTCCATACTTCTCAATTTTGTTTACATATGCAAGTGTAAATTCTGTTTTTATGTAGATAAAAGACCAGCAAATTGGTTTCTCTCCTTCTCTACGGTTAACTATAACGCGTTGTAATGAAATGATGCAATGGAATAAACTATAAAATGGAATAAACAAATTGATGAAATGGTATGCAAGTGTAAATTGTGTTTTTATGTACATAAAAGACCAGCAAATTGGTTTGTCTCCATTCCCTACTATTAACTATAGTATGTGGCAATAAATGGAGAGGGAATGAAATAAACGAGAAAATGAAATGAATAAAGCAATGAAATGGACCAGTATCATTCTTTTATCTTGTTCGGTTAACCTATGAAAATTAAAAGAATTATTACTTAATATTGTTTGATAGCAAGAGAAAAAAAACCACAGGAATGATAACAAATGATCAAATACCTCTAACTCAAAATAAATAAAATTTACCAAAATAAAAAAATTACAATGGCTTTGGTGGTGGTGGCCGCAGTGGCGATGGCAAACTTGGTAGTGGTTAGGTGGCGACAATAATGGTCAAGGGGCAACAGTAGTGGTTGTGATAGTGTGACGCTAACAATGGTGGTGGAGATGGCGGTGCTCAGCGATGGTGATGTTGGCGGCAGTCAGGTAATGGCGATGGCGTCAACGACAGTGGTGATTATCAAGTGGTGGCGCTGGTGGTTAGGGGGTGATGGTGGTGGTGCTCAGGTGGTTGTGGTAGTGGCGCCTATTGTGGTGTTGACAATAACTGTGATGGCGATCAGGTGGTGACGGGAGTGGTGGTGGTCAGTTAGTTGGAGTAATGTTTGTCAAGTGATGATTTAAAAAGAGTAGGGTGAAAGATAAAAAATAAAAAAAAAAGTTTGTACGAATAAATGGTTTTAATGAAATAAAGTTTTTTTTAATAATTCTATTTTATTAAAAAACCAAACATTTGTTTTTTCATTTTCTCATCATAAATCATTTCATTTTCAATGTAATTTTTGTGTAACAAATGCTACATGAATTCATTGGTTTAAACCTCGCTTTTGCAATTTTGTGACTATTTATAATATAACAATTACGTCTTACTTTGTGCAACAACTCTTGTACCCTGTGCTTATAACGTTTGTATGTGCTTTCACTGGTTTTATTTGACAGGTGTCATTGCCTCTTGCTACGTCCTTTTCTCTTTGCACCACAATATCATCTTCATATTCATCCCAACGCTTTCTTTTTAGGAGAATTGATTTTACTATTTAAATGGGATTGCGGCACAGCTTATTGCCCGTTTTGATTTTAACGTGCTGTTTTAATCTCATATCATCTCATAAAGTGATGAAAAACTTATTTCTCTGTCTTCTCTCTAAAATCATCGGAATCCAGCACGATGGTTTGCTGACGTCGTCGTAGTCATGGCGGCGGCCGGTCAGGTGCAGTGGTCTGGTGGGTGTCGTTAACGTTGCCGGTTTCAATTTGGGAAACCTAGGCGGCGTTTGTGTGTTGGTCTCACTACCGTTGTGTAGAGAGACGGAAACGTAGTTGTTGCCCTGCTGTTGCCGGCGGCGGCGGACGGCGACTGCCCGTGGCATTGCATGCTTGAACCTGACTCTTCCACCGGCTTTATATTAAGAAGGATTGCCGCCTGGAAGGACTCATTAGATGCTGATATGGTAATTCTCATTCTTTGTGTTCATTTGCCCTAATTTAACTGTCTGTCTGGAAGCTTTGGAATGCAATGGTAAGCTTCTTACTGCCATGAGACCAATTTAGTAATAGACTTATTGACTCAGCTTTTCTATAAAGTACAAATGGATCTTATGATTGATGTAAAAAATGGATATATATATTGTATACGAAATTAAGGCATATTCTTTGTTATAAGAGAATAAATAGTTTAGATACTGAATTATAAAAAGCAAAGTTCATGGCATCTGTAATCATCTACAAAATTCTATTATATGTAACTACCAATTTTTTTAAAGGCATTTCACTTGGGACCTTTTAATATGAGAAAAAAAGTAGCTGAAACTGAGATTACCATATCTTACATATGTTCGTTTACTACCACCACCAGCAGCCCGTCTATGGTGGCGGCAGACGATCATTGTGTGTTGGTGGGTTGTGGATGGGCTATGGTTGTTGTATGACATTCGATCGTGATTTGTTTGATGTTGTTGTACCTCATGCTTAGCAAGTGTGTTAGGTGTTCAGAACCATTGGTGGCGGTAGAGTGGCGGCGGTTGCCGGGTTCTGATTTGGAACCTTTGTAGGTGGTCGCAGCTGTTGTGGTTGGCACAGTGGTGGCAGAGGATGTGCTTATACCAATATCATTATGGCTTTGCTACCACCAAATATTCTCACCACTGCCGTGTGGTGGTCCAATGGGGTTATTTGATGTTGTCAGGTTCTTTTTGGTAAATCTAGGCTCGATCGGTTGTCATAAATCCTGTGAGTTGTGATGGCACATGACCAGGTATGTATGTATGTTTGTTTGTCTCTGGTTTACAATGGTGGTCGTTAGCGGTCGGAGAAACGGGCCTATGGTGGCTGGCGAATGCCGATGTTCGTTGATGAATTGAATCTGCCATTGTTCTCTATGGTTCATGGTTGTGATGATGCTCCGGATTCTAGCGTGGCAACGTATGTAGCAGCTATTTACCAGACTTGAGCCTCTTCATCTTTGCACATGTTTGATATATTTTGATTTGTTTGTGTAAACGGAACCGGGCCTGATTTGTTGGTATTAGGTTTCTACTAATTCAATCCAAGTTGAATGAACGAAACTGTCTTACAAAATTAGTTTGTGGTTCTGTGTATGATGTAGGTGTAAAGTATGATTAGAAATATTGTGATATGAAGGTTGATTTATGTTTGTGTATGATGTAGGTGTATATGGTCATGTGGATGATGCAGGTGTAAAGTTTGATTAGAATACTGTGATATGAAGTTGTGATTTATGGTTTGCTTTCTTGATTTTTGATGATTTTCAACCGATTTTAATGTGCTTTAGTTTAGAAGGATAATGATTAAAATTTGTTGATGTCAAACGGGTCACCTTTGGAAACATACAAATCGACGCGGGGGTTTCGAAATACTAGTTTTAAATTGTTTGCAAGGAAGAGAATATTATAATAAGAAAACTACTAACTATATTACTCAAAACTTAAAACTTTTAGTCAACTTAATTTTCTTATACTTATATTCTCTTCTTTAATTTCTTTTTCTGAAATTTATTTATACCAATATTATAAATGTTTGATTATTCGAATATGCACAATATTTGTTAAGTGTATTAATATTATTAATGCTCTTAAGATTTTAAAATATGCTTTTCAGATATGAAACCAAATTAAAAGGATTTTCAAAAAATTGTTATAAACAATAAAGTAAACTTATTTATATAGCGAGCAACGGGACTCTCTAAGTTAGAGAGTGAAGTAGCCTAATACACAAGAAAGTCATCCTTTTTAAAAAAATATATATTTGAGTCCATACTTTTATTTGTTATTAGGGAAAACCATTGTTTAGCAAATTTTCTAAATATGATTAATACGGCTCTGTACAAAAAATTAATACTCATAAACGAATGTCAAAGATCGTGCACTTCTGTTATGAATAATATATTTATGATTGATGTACTTTAGGGGAGGAGCGCTCATGAGTACTATTTATGCTCCGTTCGATCCTACATTGTCATCTTAGAGCATTCACAACCCATTCCCTTAAAATATGTGAGGGGGGTTTGTAAATTATACGGTATGATTATGAGTGGTTATGATTAGAGGAGAGAGAAAATTTTATAGGGGAAAGTTAAATTTAGGGATTCACTGTTCATATCGTATAATTTTTTAATATCTTCTAAAAATGGTTGTGAGTGGAGGAAAGAAAAAAGGTAATGATAAAGGTATAAAAAGTATTATTTAATTAAACATGAAAGAGAAAAAACAGTAATTTTTAGTGTAATTATATGATATATATGAATACAGGGTAAGGAATGGGTTGGGAATGCTCTTATTTCTACCATCAAAGACTCACAAATCACAAAATCATTTGCAACATCCACCCATGAGTATATTAGAACTTTTTTGTTTTTTAGTTATCCAAGTAAACAAATGCTAAAAATGAACCAATTTTATGTGATAAACCTTTGTTTTTGAATGAAGCTATGCACTCTAGCTACATAAGGTGGCGGTAGTGTTGTCAAGTAGTTTGGAAGCCATACACTCTACTTAATTATATTGGTGTCCATAGCATGTCAGGAATAAGGGGAACATACTGGATGCAACTACTCCCTTGGTTGGGGGTTGTGCCGCCCCGCCTTTCGATCGATACACAGTTGAGGAAGCTAATCACGAACGCTATAGGTGTGGGAGCGATCCTGGTCAAGGAAGGCTAAGACGGCACCTACCATATGGGTAGCAAGAGGGTGCTTATGCCCTGACGGTGGGGCCTTATGTGGAAGGGCCCAGCCCAAAAGGGACAACACCCCCCCCCCCCCCACTTCAAGAGCTCCTCTCACTGAATCACTCTAAGTTTGTTTTATCTTTTGTTATTGCACCGACCAAAATCTAAGATCCAGTTATAAACAACTACTGGCTAAAATTTCCGAGGCTCGCAATGCTATGAAGTCTGAACCTACAATAGTTAACGTCCTAAGAAAAATATTCAATGAGTCAAAGACACCCTTTTATAAACACCTTTTCTTTTAATATCCCACGAATCCTTTAGATAGGGTATTGGCCTAATTCGCCACGTCAGGGTACACTAGTTTTTTTGATTTGGGGAAAAGTCTCACCTAAGACCAACTCCCCTTAATACCCGTCTGAACACATGACAGCGTGGTGAGATAAAACCCATTTAAATCATTGATTTAGCTAGTAAACACCATTTACTCGTCTGGTATCCCATCATCATCAGGCGCTGCCAAAGTTAAATGATGAGAACATGGGTCACATGAAACATTAAGTCTCTCCCTTACCATTCCACCACCAGCTTATCGTAAACACCCTTCATCCTACATCTTTTTATTTGCTTATATTTTTTTGGGTTCGTTTTATTGTATTTTTATTTATTTGTTTATTTTTTACTTTTTTTGACTTTTTTCTTTTTGTTTTCTTAGTTTCTTTTATTTGATTTTTAAACTTTTTAGTTATTTTAGTTTTATCATTAATTTCACACACATTAATTTTGGCTTAAATTTATTAAATAGATCATTACAGCTAACTATTTTTAAAGATTTAAAATACAATTGTGCAAGATTATCGTAATATGAGATATGTTAATTAATTGCATATCTTTATTTTCATTCTATAAAATCTTATGCATTAAATTGCATATCACAATATAAGAAGGAAAGCTTCACACCTGAACAAAACACTTCTATGAAGAAAGCTATTTTATCCCCGACTTTTTGCTAAAACGTAAGATTTTTGTTTCTTGATTTTCAGCAATCTCAAATTCTTCTCCCTGCAAACGTTTTCTTCATCTTTTCAAACTTCAATTTTCTGTAAACTTCTTGAAATTCCCTGTCTTTCATTTAGCATCAGTTTCGAATATCAGCTGAAGATCGAATTGATGGCATCAACGACAAACCGTGGAAAGAATCTTGTGAGTTCCTTTACCATTGCGGGCACAAACATAACTATCAAACGTACGTATATCATCCTATCTCTAGATCGTTATTTCCTTATAACGTGCTAGTTTGCGTGTATGTCTTTAATACATGTCACTGGCACACCAAAAAGTCCCGATTCTTGATGTTTTGGACTTTTTTAACTGTTGGGGATCAATGACGAAAACACAACACTTTTTTGTGGTGAAATATATATACACATATTAAAATTCCGATGAAATCCATGAAATTTTGACAATGACCCTATATAAAAACTTTTTGGGTCCGTCATTGATTATAGTTTTTCTGCTCTAACAGATGATGTGGATCGTGTTTGTGAAGTGTACTTGTCCTTTCCAGGTTACAACTTGGAACTAATTTACTGGTTAATTTATAGGTGGTAGTTGTGTGGTTTTGAAGCCAATGCAGCCCCATGAGCCACCCTACATTGGTAGGGTAGATAAACTCAGGCCAAATGATGATAATGAGATGATGGTTAGGGTCCAATGGTACTACCGGCCCGAGGACACCGAAGGACGCAGAAGGTCCTACCATGGAACAAAGGAAGTGTTCTTGAGCAATTCATATGATTGGCAAACCATAGATTCAATCGAAAGTCTATGTGTAGTTCACACCTTGGAAGAGTATATGGAACTCGAATCTACCGACGATGAGGACTATTTCTGTCGGTTTAAATATGATGCTAGGGAACCTCCTGCCAATGCGAGAGACCGTTTCTCCCCCAAATATGTGCCTGTGTGAGTACTCTCTTTATTTCATTTCTATCAACTTATTTTGGTATATTATTAGGTTAACATTGAGCTTAATTAATTGTTTTATGATATATGAAGGTACTGCAAGTGTGAAATGCCCTACAACCCTGATCTTGATATGGTGCAGTGTGATCAATGCATGGACTGGTGTGTATCATTAATCTCAACTCTATATTAATTAATGTTTATATATTAATTAATGTTTCATGAATACACACACACACAGAAAAAGGTTCAAATAATAATAAAAGATTTCCTAAAAATGGTAAGAACCAATAGATTTTTGACATTTGTCATTAAAATCTATGGTAAAAGAATAATTTTAAATAACTATGTCGGTTATAATGGTTAAAGAGTAATTCTAGGAAACTATGTCGGTTTTTGGTAATTTTAAATCTCAACCATTAATTAACATGATCTAATAGCTATGATTTATTCTTACTCTTCCTATGAAACAACTTGTTTTAGGATAACCCTCCCCTATATATATATATATATATATATATATATATATATATATATATATATATATATATATATATATGGTTTGGATCAAATATAAATGAAATTAACGTGCTAAACGTGAGAATCAAGTAGAGTAATTACGTAATTACTCTACTTGATTCTCACGTTTAGCACGTTAATTTCATTTGTACGTTAACCCTCTCATATATATATACATATATATATGTGTGTGTGGAGGGGGGGGGGGGGAAGATTAAGAGAAAACTCACAAAAATTTAAAAACTCTTTAAGAATTACTTTTAATTAAAAAGAATATTTTCATTTTTTTTCATCATTCTTATATTTTTTATTATTCACCAAAGAAAGAAAAGAAGTTAATGTAGTGCACATATACAATATTGTTGTATTACATATGTGTAATAGTATGTATTTTATATATTCAGTGGTGTGTATTGTATATGTGCAATAGAGTTGTATTATATGCAAAAAAAAATATTAAAAATAAATAAAAGACGATATAGTGCATATTTGCATTGTATTAATACACGTATTAGTGTGTATTCGATATGTATAATATTCTTATTGCATATATACAATAATGTGTATTAAATATGTATACTAGTATTGTATTATATGCAATACAACACTTTTGCATATATACAATATACAAGATTATATATATATACATTACATCGAACGAGTTTTTTTAACCATATCAACATGTAAGAAAAATGAAAAAAAATTACAAAATATTTTTAAAAAAAGATTAAAAATAACTCTTTAGAAGTTTTTTAAGTTTCTTTTTAAGAGAAGTTTTCAGTTGATCTCACCTCTTTATATATATACACACACACACAAAGGCAGGCCGGGCATGTGGGTAGTGCGAGCTAGACATTCGGCTGAGGCTCGTAATTTTCAGGCCAAAACTTTTTTATATTTATATCTTTTATATATATATAGACACACACAAACCCTTATAAAATAGGATTGGACCTTGATCATTTCATAATTACGGGCCTAAAACTTTCTTTTAAATTATAAATATTTCGTTACTTGCTATGGGTCTTTTTATTTTGGCTCGGCCGAGGTATTTAAATCATCGGAGACGCTCCTGTAGAAAAGATACATATATTCTTGTTTATTTTGGATATATGTAAAGTAAGAGCGGTTTACAAACATAGTCAACTAGCTAGCAATACATAGGGATTGTATTGAATGTAAATTAAATGAACGTGTTAACCATACGAATCAAGTAGTGTAATTACTAATTATATATACAACATAGTGTAATTACAACATACAGTGTAATTAAAGAATGGTGTAATTAGTTACATAATTACATAATGGCGTTTTGCATTCGATCATTCTGTAGGTACCATCC
>NW_027503942.1:0-21873 GCF_021521415.1 Bidens hawaiensis | reverse complement strand
CATGTAAGGCATGTTTGTGATTTCCTGGAGCATTGTTTTGTATATTTCCTGGAGAAATCTTCTGAGGACCCTGCAGGTCTAAGGTGATCTACTCCTCCTCAATCTCCACCACCATCTCCGCCTAAAACTGTCCAAGACCCGATTGTTATCACGGATACCTCTCCCCTCAAGTAGAAGAAAGACGGCAATGTGGAGGACCCCATCGTTTTAGCGTCCCTACATGTACTTCACCGTTTTAAGGATCAGGGAGGATCTAGCGCCTTTCCGTACGGTCCTAAAGCGTCCACGTCCTGCCCCGAGGGAGAGGCTCCTGTGCATCGTCCGGTTTGGTCCGTACTGATGATGTCACGTCTGGAGATGAACATTGAGATACTGATGATGCTGTCAACGAAGGTGATCGTCAGGCTGACGATGTAGGTGCCTCCAAGGTTTCTGGGAAAAGGAAGATGCAAGCCACCAAGCCCGCCGTTACCCAAAAGCTCAAGAAGATGAAATTTTCGTCTCGCCTTCGGCAACTTGCATCTACAGACGTTTCTTCAGGTAATTTCAATACCTTAAATTTTGATAACCATTGTTAACATGTAAGGCATGTTTGTGATTTCCTGGAGCATTGTTTTGTAGATTTTCCGGAGAAATCTTCTGAGGACCCTGCAGGTCTAAAGGGATCTACTCCTCCTCAATCTCCACTACCGTTTCCGCCTAAAACTTTCCAAGACCCGATTGTTATCACGGATACCTCTCCCCTCAAGTAGAAGAAAGACGGCAATGCGGAGGACCCCACCGTTTCAGCGTCCCTCCATGTACTTCACCGTTTTAAGGATCAGGGAGGATCTAGTGCCTTTCCGTAAGGTCCTCAAGCGTCCACGTCCCGCCCTGAGGGAGAGGCTCCTGTGCATCGTCCGGTTTGTTCCGTACGCCAGGATTCAACATTTGGTGACAGGGACGTATGCTTGGAGTATCTGCAAGAGAGTCTTCCTACCGCGGAAAGGGAAAGTCAATGCAGACATATACGCAAGGAGTTATTAAATTCTTATTCTTACTGGCGAATACTGTCTCCACCAGTCAAGAAATTTGCCGAGACTTGTTGAGTATGAACGATGCGTGGGAGGATTAGGAGATCAAAGTGTCCGAGGTGAAGAAGGAAGCCCTCAGGGCCATGAATGAAGCCAAGGACAGCCACCTGGCTGCTCAAACTGTAGAGCGACAACTGGCGGATGCCAAGACAGCTCTGGAAGAGGAAATAGCTCGTCGATCCGTTGCTGAGGAAGCTAAAACTGTTGTCCAACAACAATTGGATGAACGCAACGAGCTGATAAAAACTATGAAGGCTGAGTCAGCAGCTAAGGAAGAACGCCTTGCCACCCTTGCCACCAAGAACATGGAGCAAGCCTTGGAGTGTACAGAGCACAACATGGAACTCGTCCGGGCCAAGGCGGACAAAAAATGGTTGCTGGCGGAAGGAGTTCCCCAGGTAATTGTTACTCTGTATTTTGTTAAGTACGTACTCAAATGCGAAACACTTGTTCACATCTTATTTTTAACAGGTTATTGCCCACATTCGGGGAGGCGATGAACTTGGGAATTGCCTTGCCCTGCTTTTGATTGCACTTCTCGAGATGGCCGTCAGACGGGTTTCCGGGAAGGATTTAAATTTGCTAAAGAAGGTAGACTCCCCGAGGAATTCGTCCTGCATGACTAAGATACCGCCAAGGCTCTTGCTAATCAAACGAAGACGTTTGATAATTTAAAATTCTCTATTGAAGATCAAATAGTAGAGCTCGCGGACAAAGAAGATGGAATTGATCAATTAAAAACCCTTCTTGCTGGCGATGAAGAAAGTCAAGATGATATGGAAGGGGAAAACGCGGAAGATGAAGATGCGACTTCTGAATTGTATATACATAGATCCATCTTCCTTTGTAACCATGCAACATCTTTTTGAAATCCCATTTGGATATTAATAAGAAGTTTGTCTTTATCCGATACACTTTGTCTTATTTTCATAATATAAGTGTTTATAGGAGCTTCTTTTTTTACAATAAAGGATTACGCCATTCTTGTTATTCGAACATATGAATCCCCTCTGATATGCGGACCAGATCGAGTGTATTGCATAAGACTAGAATGTAGGATTAACAGATTCTTCATAAAAAAGGCATAAGCCTAACGAAATTACAAGAAATGACATTACATGTCTTTCTCTAATCTATTAGGGGCGCATGCCAAAAATAAAACATGTCTTGTTAGATGTAGCATTTCTTTAACTGTGTCACGTTCCAAGTTCTAGGGACCTCAGTCCCGTCCAACTTCTCTAACTTGTAGGCGCCCTTGGATAATACTTGTTTAACCTTGTAGGGGCCTTCCCAAGTTGTGGTCAACTTGCCTGGAGGCTCCTGGACGGAAGCTTCGTTGCTGCAGAAGACAAAATCTCCTGCGTCAAACATGCATTTTTGGACCCGCGAGTCATAATATTTTTGCAATTGGCGTTTAAAGTTATGCTCGCGGATCGATGCCAATTCCCTTCTTTCTTCAAGAAGGTTGAGGTTCATCCGTAACCCCTTATCATTATCATCAATTATTAGAGTTCATGCGGATGGAACCCCGATTTCAGCTGGGATCATGGCCTCGGTGCCATAGGTTAAACTAAATGGCGTTTCAGAATTACTTGAATTTTTCTGGGTGCTAAAGGCCCAAAGTACATGGGGCAGTTCATCGACCCAGCCAGTTCGTTTAGTGCCTAACCTTGCTTTAATCCCTTATTTGATTGCTCGGTTGGTCCGTTCGACCTGACCGTTTGCTTGCGGATGAGCCATAGATGTGAAAATCCGAGTTACATGAAGTTCTCTCAACTATTCTTGTAACCTGCTATCCGCAAATTGAATCCCATTATCACTCACCAGTTCTAGCGGAAGACCAAATCGAAAAATTATGAATTCCCAAAGGACTTTTTTGACACTTGATGCCGTAATGGATGCGACTGGTTTGGCTTCCACCCACTTGGTGAAGTAATCAATGGCTACAATTAGGAATTTGACACGTCCTGGGGCCGTAATGGATGCGACTGGTTTTGCTACGACCATTCTTGGGCCCGCGTGAAGACCACAAATGCCTTCATGAACTTCTCTGATTAAGTAGTTTGCGTCTTCGGCATCCACACATCTAAGTAGTGGGCCAAGGAAAGAACGTCGATACAAAACGTCATCATTCATCTGATAGTTCAAGGCCTTGTGCTTTATCTTCCGAGCCGCGGCATTCTCTTCCGGCAGAACTCCCGATGACAAGTAAGCCATGATTGGTGTCATCCATGATTCTACGCCAGTCTGGATTACTAGAACTTGGTTCTGCGGGATGGATGGGCGATCCAAGACTTCAATACGAATGTCCTTAGCAAGGTGTTCGAAGTTTGTTGAAGCCAATTAGCTAAGGGCGTCCGCCGACTTGTTCTCGCTTCTCTTGATGTGAACAACTTTAACTGAAGAATCAAGTCCTTCGCTTGCGACAGATACGAAGCCATTACATCGTTTTTTGCTTCATAAGTTCCATTGATTTGCCCTGCGATTAACATAGAATCCACATGCCCTTCTAAGTGTTTCACCCCAAGTTTTTTAGCTATCCATAGGCCTGCCAGAAAAGCTTCATATTATGCCTCGTTGTTAGTACTTTTGAACTCTAACTTGATGGCGTAAGCAAACTCGTGGCCTTCGAGATTGACTAGCCTGAGGCCTGCGCTAGATCCCTCGCTACTGGATGCTCCATCCGTGAACAATGACCAGACTTGTCCTTGTTCCGGAGGTACTTGGGGTTGTTGTTCAACTAATCATTCTTTTTCTTTGTGCTGCGGAACCTCTATGACGAATTCCGCCAGCACTTGCCCTTTGATTGCTGGTCTGGGTTTGTACTCTATCGCGTGCTCACCCAGTTCGATGGCCCATTTTGCCAATCGCCCAGACAATTCTGGTTTTCTTAATACATTCTTGAGTTTGTACCTTGTTTGCACATTGATGGGGTGACCTTGAAAGTACATGCGGAGTCGCCTAGCAGCATAGACCAACGCCAGAACCAGATTCTCGAGCATTGAGTACCTGGTTTCCGGGTCAGTCAACGTCCTACTGACATAATATATTGGTGTTTGGACATTCTTTCTGTCTGTTAGTAGCACGACCCCAATGGCGATGTCAGTTGCTGACAAATACAGTGTCAGAGGTTCACCTACGTGTGGTGCTGTTAGGGTAGGTAACTCCACTAAGCACCGTATGACCTCTAGGAACGCTTGTTCAGCTTCCGCTATCCACTTGAAATGTGCCTTCTTGAGGCAATTTCTCAAAGTTGAAACGAACGGGTAAGATTTAGCTGCATGATTTGCTAAGAATCTGTTTAGTGCAACTAATCTTCCGTTGAGTGTCTGCACTTCTTTAAGGGACGGAGGGGAAGGCATGCGGGCTACTGCCTGGACTTTATCCGGGTTGGCCTTAAAACCCGCGCCTGTAACGATTACTCCTAAGAATTTTCCCTCTTTCATCCCGAAGGAACACTTGGCTGGATTCAACTTCATGTTGATACTTCTCAAGGTCTAAAATGTTTCTTCGATGTCTCTCAGCATCTGATCTTCCTCAATGCTTTTGATTACGACATCATCCATGTAAACTTCCAAGTTCCGACCAATCTGTTTCTTAAATGTCTCATCCATCAACCGTTGATATGTAGCCCCTGCGCTTTTTAAACCAAATGGCATCATCTTATAGCAGAATGTGCCTTGGTCTGTGCGAAACGCTGTCTTGTCTTCATTTCTCACCGCAATGCGGATTTGATGATAGCCTTTGTAGGCATCTAAGAAGCATTTTAATTTGAATGGGGCTACAACATCAACTTTAAGATAGATTTCCGGCAATGGATAGCAGTCCTTGGGACACGCCTTGTTCAGATCCTTGAAATCTATACACATCCGCCAAGTCCCATTACTTTTGGGGACAATGACTGGATTGGCGACCCAAGTCTGGTATTGGATTAGACGGATGATTCCAGCATGTAAGAGGTCCTGAACTTGTTCGTTCATTTCATTCATTTGTTTCGGCCCCATCTTACGCTTCTTCTGTACTATTGGAGTAAACGCTGGGTTTACTCACTACTTGTGTTCTGTAATCTTTCGCGGGACCCCGGTCATGTCTGCAGGCTACCACGCGAAGACGTCAACATTTTTTGTCAGCAACTACTTCAAAAATGTCCTCACTATCTCAGAGATAGCGGGTCCGATTGTTACAGTTTGATTTGGTAACTTCTTATTTAGCACCCATTTCTCGGGTTTAGTCCGTCGAGTTTGCTTCGGAACCTTGCTGGGCTTAGAACTTTCTGTTGCGAAGCAATGGCGATTAACATGAATGATAGCCACACCAGTGAAAGTCGAACTCCAACTGCACCGTGTGCTGTAGAAGGATGGGTCACCGATCACTTCCCAACCCAAGATAATGTCATGCTTTGATGTTGCTGGTAAAACCAAAAACTCAACCTCTTCGGTTCTTGAATGGATTCCGTCACTGAGAGTGACCAGAAAAGATATCACCCCTCGCGGGTGCATTATATCGCCTCCAAATCCAGATACAGGAGCATGAATGGGTTTCAACCTCTCCTTATCTTCTTCATCTAGCTGCTCAAATCACTGTTCGTACATTATATCCAACGTGCTACCGGTGTCAAAGAAAACATACTGTGAGCGATAATGGCCAAAAAGAGCGGTGATAATAAAAGGATTCTTATTACAATGACCTCCTTTGATTCGTGGAAAAATCACAGGCTCATTTTTCCACTCTTCATCCAGGAATTCTCTCCTCTTCACGCCAACCTTGTGTCCACCTTGAATCATATGAACGTTTAGATCCTTCACTTGCTTTTTGGGCAGGCCCTGGCTGTCTCGCGCGGGAGGCTTATTAGTCCCAGGTATTCCACCCTTGACCAAATGTCCAAGTTTTCCTGATTTCACAGCCGCCTCAATTTCATTTTTTAGAGCAACACATTCGTTCGTATTATGACCTATGTCGTCATGGAACGAACAGTGTTTCTTGGCATCAAGAAATGATCTCCTTGTGAGTGGCCGTGGTTTCCTGAAATTCACATTCTCCGTAGTGAGGATTCCAGCAGGAGTCTTTGAAAGTGGAGTCCAGTTGTTTGAGCCTCGAGTTGAGGAGCCTGCTTTGTTTTTATTGCCAATCAGAGATCTGGTATCAAATCATTTAGAAGCCTCCGCGGATGGCTGGATTCTAGACCAAATAGTTCCTTTTGCCTGCTTGTTCGGCCGCGGAGTCTGGAATTCAACTTTTAGGTTATGTTTCTGATTATTGGTTGCAAAAGTCTTCTGGGTTCTTGCGAACAGCTTCGCCGCAGTCATAATATCATTCCAAGACGTAGGCATACCATCTTTTCCAGTCAACTTCCAGATTAGTTCATCACTCTTCACGTTTTTGCGGAAAGCTTCCCGCAACATATATTCACATACTCCGCCTATATTAAGACTTTCGTTATTGAAACGGGTAATGAAGTCTTCAATAGACTCATTGTTCCGCCTAACAACGTCTAATATTTCAGACGGATCAAGAGTGTGTTTTTTCTGCTGACTAAAGTGCTGGGAGAATTTGGCTACAAAGTCATCCCAGCTCTTGATTTGTCTGTCCGGAAGCTTCTCAAAACACTCCCGTGCTGCACCAGTAAACGTTAATGCGAACATGTGGCACCAGTATGGGAGATTCCATCCACTGACTCCTCCCACATCCACGAAATTCAGCAAGTGATCACTGGGATCAGTCTTCCCATCATACTTCCCTGCGGATGTTGGGATTTTAGAATTGACTGGGAATGGGGCAGTTGCAATTCGTGCAATGAACTTCGATTTTTCAGCGAAAGCAGCCGGGCGATATGGCTTAGAAAAGTTTTCCTCAACATCACTGTGATAACCCGCTTGGCGAAATACCGCATGCAGACGACTAGTTCCTTCGTGTAAATGAAGGCGGCTATCACCACTGTAGTAACTGATATCACCTAGACGGTATGACGGGTCGTAACTATCATACTCGTCAAGGTAAGATGACACAAACATGACCATACGAGGACGCTCATGCTGTCTCCAAACTTCCCTAGGATCTCTCTCCGTTTGAACGCTATGACGGATCTCTCTCCGTTCCCGCCAGTTCAGAATCGTCAGAATTATCTTCTAGACCTAATTCTGAGTGAGTCCTGTGAGTTTCTTTCGTAATTCGACTGGGATTGCCGGATCTGGAACCTCCTGGCGCTGTGACATGCCCTAGGTCCGTCGGAGTAGGACCTGCTGGAGTTGTGACATGTTCTAGGTCACCTGGAGTGGAACTTCCATGTGTCATGATACGTGCGAATACACTTGAAGTAAAGCCAACGGGTGCTTCACTATTAGTGATTCGTGAAATAGGTACAGGAGTTCCCGTCGGCCCCTCAGGAAGCTTACTCATATCGTACGAACCAAAAAACCAATTGAAACTTATGTAGTTCTAACACCAAAACGGATGGCGCCAATGAAGAAACACTGATCCAATCCCCTCAACAGGTCCTGGATCTAATGATTCAACTGGTTAGGATACAATAACAACCAACACGATATGAGCACAACCTCCCAAAGTCCAGTGACCAGAACCTGCAAAACAGACACCGTGAGCTCGTTACGGGAAGGACAAGAGGGAGGTCTTCCCGTAACCATCCCCCGGCATGAGAAAAAGTACCATTCTTAAGAAGAGAAAGTACTTTAGTATTAAGAGTAGATAGTGGAGAGTGAATATGAATACCTCATGGAGATAAAGAGGGTATTTATAGCCGAAGGATGTGGGAATGTGATTGGGCCAGCTGTCCCTTTCTAGAAGATGCCCTCGTAACCACCTAGACACGTGTCCTCATTCGATAGGTTGAACTATACGTTGCATGTGAATGGGTATAACAACCTGGACACGCGTCGCTCTATGATATGATGAGTTATCTACTGGCCATGTGCACGGTTATAACAACCTGGCCAGGTGTCCTTTATATATTGGCTGAAAGATCACGTATTGCCCAAGAAAGCATCTTGGTAAATATTCTAGAAGGCAGACGGTTATTTACAGCTGTCCTGCTAGTATTGCCTTCCGGTCATCTTGGAGGGTAGATGTGCTATCGCGCGGATGACGTTTGAGGGTGCCTGGATACTTCCGCGTGTGATATAAGGTTGTTTTTCATTTACATAGTTATGCGGGTGATCCATATGTCCCGCGGGTGCCTTGTGAGGAGTGTTCCTCTGACCTGCAGGTATTATTTAAGGGTATTGGGTCTTTTTGGAACCCTACCTCTATACTCGTCTAGTTCGACACTAAAATCTGAACTTGTCATGTGAAAACGTACTTATACTAATCAAGCTTCTATATCACTTCCACAACTTATGGTTATTGATTAAAGTAGTAAAATAATGAATCTATATAGTCCAAAAAAAATCCTTAACATAAATAAGACGGTTAGATTTTTAAACTTTGGGACGCTTTGGTTCATTTGAAACTTTGGGATTTAGTTTTATAACCTTTATGTGCATTTTAATTTCCTAATGAAGTTTACAATGACTATAACACCATGTGTAGCTAGCGGATGGAGCTCGGTATTTTGCCCCATATGACCTTAAATCATTATTGAGGCTTTTTATCGAAAGAGGTGTGGTGGATTGAACACCTCTAATCGTTACTTATTTATTATAATTCCAATAAATATAAATAAGATAAATTTATGATTAGATGAAATTTGTGGGAATAAATCTGATTGGTTGAACCATTTAAAGGAGGGACACTTTCTACAAAAAGCCCTAGCCCAAAAAGCACCTCAAAGAGTGCCTATGAACGGTGTTTGGGGGGCTTTCACCTCCTCTAAAACCCCTACTAAATATGGTCTAAGAAATATGTATAAATATCGTCGATTACTTCAACAGAACCCAATAAGATCTAAAAAATAGGAAAGTGAAGACTAAAAAAACATTTGTTGATATGTCTCTAATTTTATTTAGAACGACAACTTTCTTTTAGAACGGCGAAGTTCTTTTAATTATGTTGTCTATTGAACTTGAATCCAACACCTCAAACCTATGTGTTCTTAAATGCTTTATCTTTGATAGTGGGCAGAGCCGTCTTTAAGAATTGTTAAAAATCATGAGCTGAATGTGAGAAAATATTTGGATCTCAAGTAAAAAGTTTTTTTTATTAAGTTTAATCAATTAAGTGTTTAAATGAGTTTCTCATGTTAGATTTGGGTTGTGCAAATTTAGTCTGAACATTAAGAATACATATTAAAGAAATCGGGTTTATAGATACGTGTCGAGAATCCCGCCGCATATAATTTCTATGTTTGATCATTTTTTGCGGGAACACTTTGTCGACAGACGACCCGTCGGTGATTCATTCTTAGAAAACAAGTTGTTTGAAATTATGTGTTAAAACTCTTTTTAGTATTGAATATTTGAATTATTTATTTTTGATTAGTGAAAAACACTTTTCGTTATTATTATAGACAAAATATACAAAAACGTATCCAACTTAAACTTGAAGTTATAACTTGGTTATGCCCTTATTTTAATATTATAGACTTTGCATATATAACAAAGAAACCCAATGACCATATGCCCTAGTTGATGATATGATGGTACCTGGTACGGATTATTCAAATTAAACAATAAGGCTGAGGGGTGTGGAGCGCTAGGAAGGGCTTAAGAGGACAGCCGCTCGCGCCTCACCACACCACCGAGGCGTGAGAGGGGCGCGAGAGGGGCGCGAGCGCGGAAAAAGAGGCAGGCGCAAGAGGGGTAGCGGCTGGGGGGAGCGTGAGGCTGAGGGGTGTGGAGCGCTAGGAAGGGCGCAAGAGGACAGCCGCTCGCGCCCCGGGGCGCGAGCACCACACCACCGAGGCGCGAGAGGGGCGCGAGAGGGGCGCGAGCGCGGAAAAAGAGGCAGGCGCAAGAGGGGTAGCGGCTGGGGGGAGCGTGAAGGCATCTTGGGTTCCGTAAATAGAGCCGTTGGCTCATATTAATGTATATTAAAAAAAAAAAAATTTTTTTCCTCTATATATATTCCTCTATATATCACATATATATTCCTAAACCAATACATACCACACCCAAAACCCTTCTCACATACCACACCCAAAACCAATATCACATACCAATATCAGATTACATGGCTGGAAATTGGTACCCAAACCTAGATTCAGATTACAGTTACGACGATTTATGGTCGGCACCGGACCAAGCGATGTTTTATTCGGGGTCGCAACAATCATCCGGCTTTCAACCATCCAACATACAACCGTCTCCTAACTTTGTAGTTCCGGAGACACAAGAACCAGAACCAGAAGGTGAAGCTGCGGGACAAAGAAGACGCGTCCACCGGAAAAAACAAGTTGCAACGGACGGGTCGGGTTCGGCTTCGACCGGAAGGACGAAACGGAAAATCACTCCGTGGTCATCGGATGAGAAGGAAGCCCTGTGTCGGGCTTGGATAGTCACTTCTGAGGATCGGCGTTGCGGTAATTGTTTTAACGTTTTTAAAAATGATTTTTAATAAAAAAGTTAAATAAAAAAGTTAAATGACTTACAAATTTATTTATGCATTTTGCAGCGGACTACCAAAAGAGCAAGGTCTTTTGGACAAAGGTTAGGGAGACGTTCTATTCGCTCGTTGGGAGTACAGAGCGGAACGCCGATATGATTTCGGGTCGGTGGACCGAAATCAGAAAATTTGTCGGCTTGTTTACTAATCTGTTCAACAGGAACGCCGGTCGTATGAGACCAAGTGGCAGTGACGATTTGGCGGTTTATAATTTCACTGTCGAAGAGTGGAAGCAGGAGTGCCTGCGGAGGTATGGGACGGTGAAGACGTGGGACGATGTAAAGGTGTGGGAGAGGTTGAGAAGGTGTTCTAAGTGGGTTGAGCTGGTGGCGCCGGACGTTGATGCGGAAGTAGGGCCGAAACGGACTAAAACTAGTTCGTCTGGAGCGTACAGCACTTCAGCCGGGTCGGATTGCCGGGTTGGATTCGACCTAAACGTTGCGGGGGAGGAAACGTCTTCACCGCCGAGGAGGCGGCCATTGGGAAGGGACGCCAGGGGGAAAAAACCGGCTGAGGGGGAAGCCGTAAACATCACCGATCTTGTTGAATCCCTCAATAAATTCAACAAAACCATGGAGGTGGTCTCTAATGACAAAAAGGAAAAAAAAAGAATGAGAGATTTGGACTTCCTTACAAGAGACTTCAGTAACCTAAATCCGGTCGACCAAATGCTGATGGAAAAACAAAAGGAACGTATCCGGAAGAGGTTGATCGAAGAAGACCAAGCCGAAGAATAAGAATAATGTTTTTTTAGTACTTTAATTTTTTTTTAGATATTAATGTGTTTTTTTAATTAATGTGTGTTTTTTTAAATAATTTCTTGTTTTTTTAATAATACGTTTTTTTAATACATTTATAAAAAAATAAAAAAATAAACCGCTCGCGCCCCCTCTCGCGCCCCTCCACACCATGGCCCGGGGCGCGAGCACCACTACCAACACCCATCTTATCAAGTTTTTCTCTCTGCCACACGTCACAATATTATTGGCTGACGCCCCCACTCGCGCCCCCTCTCGCGCCCCCCACACCCCTCAGCCTAACATTCCACCATCCTAAACGCCCATAGCCACGGTCAGCAGCCATGTTTCCGGCAATTAAGCATGGTCTTGCGGCCTCATCATCACCATTAAAGTGGTTGACAAAGTCATAACTTAAAAGATATTCTAACACACTAACAACACGTACAAATAGTGCAACTTGAGTTATAAATAATTAATTTGAACATGTCGATCAATAAAGGCGGTGCTAGTTTTAAGATTTTCAGCTAATATTCAGTTGCTTTTTTAGAATTTTATTTGAGCACAAATAAGAAATAAAAATAAATCATTACTAGAAAACAGACTCGTGCTACTTATAAAAAGTTATGGGTACCACTAGATTGGTGGTCTGTGGTCCATTATCAAAGACAAAGTCTTTAAACATCTTAAATTATGAAGGTCAAGGATTCAAATTCCACATAAGACAAGAATAAAATAAATCATCATCAAAAGGAAAAAAAAAGTTACAGGTTACTTATAATGATAGCGGATACCCAATAGAAACAATCCAGAAAATATATAGTTAAACAATATATGGTGAAAAAAGAAATAAGATTTAAATGAGTTGTGGCTAATTCATATATTTTTTGAATAAAATAAGATAGTCCAATGATTTGGATGATAAATTACTGGTCTTATCAAGCTATAATCATAAATTACATTTATATATGTATTATTTTTGAGTGAGTGAATAATTTGTTACGGATTGAACGGGTACGGACTACGGACGGTGCATGGAATAATACATGCTTTACCCACGTTCAGGTCATCCTCCTCACATGCCAACTTGACAAACTACACATATAACTTTTTTTTTAAAATAAATATACTACAAAAATAAGTCAATTTGATTTTCAAATTTATCATTACTGATAGCTACCACCATCATCATCACGGTTATTGTTATCATTATTATTATTATTATTATTATTATTATTATTATTATTCCTACCCGAGATGATATTATAACTGTTTCAGGTACTCTTTTAAAATGTTTCCTTTTATAATTTTTGAAGCTATGAACACGAGTATTGCTTGTAATAAATCAATACAATATGTAAGATTATCAAATTTCGGGAATTTTAGAATGATAATAAAAATAAACCGAAGGAAAACCGTCGAAGTTTGATATTTTATGTTTTTGGAATCAATATTATTTATATATTAAATAAAATGATCCAATTACAATAGAGAGGTGAATAAGCGGGCAACAAGCTACGCCGCCACCCCCTTTTGAATGGCAAACCCGATCCTACGTGAAAAACAAAGTTATAGTTTTTTGGTGCGATAAGTTACTGTGCACGACCCGTTGAACTTTTTTAAGAAACGTAATAACTTCGAGGGCAAATGACCCAAATGTATCAAAAGCAAACGGAATGAAGACATGTTGATTCTCGACAAATGTTTTCTCATGCTTAGCAATTTTTCCTGATTCCGCCTTCAACACAACTGGCCTAACAACAAACCCGATATCCTTAAGCCCAACAAGGGGGGATACTCGAGTAAGGTAAATACAAGCATGTTTTCCCTACACATCCAAACATAAGAACGTCTGCTGGCTGTAGAGTAGACATCCCTTCAAGGAGATCTGCCAGGAAATTCACAGAAGCTTTCTTTTATGTTTGTAATTTTTATTTTGTTTTTGTTTCTAGAACTCGGCTTTTCTTTGTTTTTGTTGTATTTTCATTTTGGCTTCCTATTTTAAGCAATTAAGACAATTTAGTCTTAGGTGCTGTTTATTTTTTTGAAAAAGGTCTGCGCAACCTCTTTTTCTGCACCGAGCAAATCACGTGCAGACACTGCCATCTGCAGACTGTTTGTTTTCTCGAAAACGTTTCATTAAAAAACGTCTGCGCAGGCTCTTCTTGGTGCAGACTTGGCTCATCCACTTCTGAGATCTAAGGTCAGCCTTAATGTTAAAACACCACACCCTACCAACACCCACTGTTTACCACCATCACCACCCACCGTTCATCAATACCACCCACCCACCGCCTGCCACCCTTTACCACCATCGTCCACCACCACCATTGTCCACCACCCACCACGCCTTCTACACCACCAACCACAACCGCTTTCTACCACCGCCACCATCCATCACCACCACCCACCGTCCATCACCACCTGTAGGTTCCCGGACGGATCTTACACGGGATATCGCTATCTGCGCAGGTGCGGAATCCTGCGTAGGTAGTTACGAGCGTAGAATACGTAAAACACGAACACACGATACAAACGAAACCACGTTATATTATAACTCGAACCACGTCTATTACAGACACTTGACACGTGAAATGATCACACACTATCACTAACTCTCAAACAAACTCTCGAAAAACCAACACTAAACAGTAACCCGTAGGTTACTTAAATACACGACAACTTCGCCTCAGGCGAAGTTGTCAATAACTTCGCTCGTTGAACAAGTTCGCCTAGGCGAACTTGTCAACAACTTCGCTTGGTTAACAAGTTCGCCTAAGCGAACTTGTCAACAACTTCGCTGTTACACAAACAATTACATAATCAATATTACAGACTCGATTACAGACTTTATACATATGAACTACTGACATCTATGCACCAACACCACCACCCACCACTACCCCTATAACCATCCAAAACCACCATCACCCACTACCACAGTTCATACACCACCACACGTTTATTTTAGCAATCTACTTATGTGTTCTCTCCATATTACAAGTGATCATGTATGTTTCTACTAAAGAAATAATGTTATGAGATTCGATGATAATGAACCTAGGATTATAGAATTGGACATTTAGGCTTTAAAATAATGTTGTTAACATTTGATAATCTTTTTGATCATAATATTTACTCTAAAGCAAGTTTCTTTGTATTTTCATATTTGTTGCATATTTTTATATGTTAGCAAAATAAAGAATAGATACAGAAGAGGAATTGTTCTCAACTTTCACAATTCATATTCAACATTGTTTTAAGCACAACATCTATCAAATAGCATTGTTACTTCAAAGTACAGAACAAGTGATTTAAAAAAAATGTTATTGTGGTTTTATACATATTATTCCAGTGTTGTTTAACTATTATTTAAATATATATGTTGATGAATATTTTTATTTAAATTTCAGTTTATTTAAAAATTTCTGTTTGAATTTAGCAGTCTGCGGGCATTAAAAAACAAACAGTCTTTTTTTTGCAGACTGTAGAGGTTTGGTCCACCTTTTCTACTATAGATGCTTGCAGATGTGGTCCGCAGACCGCCGACATTTTACCTTTGAAAATATGAACACCACCTTAATGTTGGTTTAGTTCCGAGTTCTGACATGACATGACAATTCAAAACTCACTATCATATATATATATATATATTAGTACAAATTATACTTCATAGAAACATCCAAACGATTTACAATGAAGTGGCAGGTAAGCGGGCAACAAGCTGCGCCGCAACCCCCTTTTGGATAGCAAACCCAATCCGACTAAAAACAAAGTTTCGATTATTATGGGCTGATACGTTACTATACACAACTTTCTGAACCCTATTCAAAAGGTCTACGGCATCCGGAGCTAAGAAACCAAAATTGTCAAAGGCGAAGGGGATAAACACTTGTTGATTCTCCAAACAAGCTCTCTCGTGTTTAGCAACCTTGCCCGATGCCGCCTTCAATGCTGCCTGGCCTGCTACAAACCCAGTGTCCTTAATCCTAATAAGAGGGGACACTCCTGTGAGGTCGACACAAGTGTGTTTTCCCCCTACCCACCCAAAAACAAGAATATCGGCCGGTCGTAATGTAGATCTTCCTTCTTGAGGATCCGTAAGAAAGTTTACGGGGGCTTCCTTTTTAGCCGAAATTCCGACTCGTTTAAGAACATCGCATAGAACATCACTCACCAAATCATGCCTGTACTTAAACCCAGGCAACTCTTTGCAGTGAACCGCATGCTCGCCAAAAGAATCCAAACAAACCTTACGGCAAATCGGGCACGGCTCATCTACCGGAAACAAAGGGATCATTAACCGATACTTCAGGATGGCCCGGTACTCCAAAGCCGACATATGTTGGCCCAATCCTTCAATAGGGAGAACACTTAAGAAATCTTGAGCCCGAGGAGCCCGAAGACACTCAAACACCACTTTCTGACGAGGGGATAAATCAAACTTCATTTCCAAACTCTTGATGATTCCACTATAAAGGGCACTCGCCAAAGCATGTTGAGCTTTAGGGGGGCGGTGTCTTTATTAGAGAAACCGCTAATGTCAAAATCGGGAAGTGAAATGTGCAGCTGATCTATCGCACTCCCATAATCGGAGTCAAACCCATCAATACCACAACCTCGAAGAATGTGGTCTTGCAATTCCCAAGATTGCGCTCTCGAGGCCACAAACGTTAGATAAATGTAGTTGGAACTAAGTAAGAAAGATTGTTGCATTGTTGGGATGCATTTGAAGTTGTAAAAGAAACGGATTCACACTTTTTAACGAGTGTCGAATGTTCTTGGCTTCGTATATCTATAAAGTGAGGTTAATTTTATTATTACAGGATTTAGTCAAGTCATCGAGTTCTTTTTATTGGATTGAGTCGGTGAAAAACATATTGGGTTTTTTTTTAGGTGTAAATCAAAGGTTCTTTTATTTGATTCGCAACTTCGCAATATTGTAGATCCAAACAAGTTTAAAATTAGTCATAGGTTTATATCCCTATATATATAGACTTGTTGTAAATCTAAGATTCTTTTTTCTACACTAATTTCCAAACAGAACAATATCAACTAGCATTCGGGTTTAAGCCAACATTACCATCTAAATACAAGGTCTCTAAAAACAAAACAAAAGAGTGCGATAATTAACCATTTATAATCATCCAAATAGACCAATCCAAAACACCTTAAAATCCCCGTAAATTTAGTAATTTACTCAGATTTATTTAAGGGGGTGTTTGGTACAGAGAATGGAATTGTAGAGAAATGGAATAGAGAAATGGAATTACAGAGAAAGGGAATTGGTCTGGAGAATGAGAATTGACTGTTCTGTTTGGTAGTACAGAGATTTAAGTAGAGAAATATAGCTGAGAATCATTTCTCTTGTTTGGTAGTACAGAGATTTCAAGGAAGGCCATGTCATAAAGAAAAGTTGACGTGCATTTGCGTGTCATCTGTTTTTGACACTCATTTATGACACGTCTTTTACATGCATTTTTTACGCCCATTTGCGTGTCATGTTTTTAGGTGTTTTATAAAAATAATTTTTTTGGATGAATTACTAATTTTCACATTAAATGACAATTAATGTCTCAAAATATATAATAAAATAAATACATTGAACATTACAATACATTTCATACAATATTTCATAAAATACAAATTACAAACATCTCAAAATTAATATCAATGTCAATACAAAATTTCACCGGAATATGAAGTTTGCCACAAAAGTCGATCATTCTTCACAAATTCCATCAATAGGTAATAATGTGTTTCCACTAAGTAACTAACAGGACCAGGTAACAAAATATATTTCACTAGCTAGCACAAAGATAATCTGGTAACAAGTTGTTTGCATGTAAAATTTATTAAAAATGATGATTGATAACTCACCAGCATGCTGAAACATACTCGCTGTAAGGTGGTTGTGAACGAATGCTCGTGCAGATCCAAAATCATATATTTTTATTACATCCTTGGTAACAAAAAGTTAACTGCAATATGATACAGAATGTGCCAACATTCATCCATAAGAAAGTAGAAATATACTAATACTACCAAACATTAACAGTTTATCCACATTGATAGTTAAAACGGCATACTAATTACCTGTAAAAGAAGAGATCAGATGTGTTTCCCATTTATTTTTCTTGAACCAGCAATAACTAGTTTTATACCCGTCCGGTGGACGGCTCCGGTGGACGGGTTGTTTAATGTAATAATGTCATACTATCTTTCTTTGTGTTGCCCTCTTTCTTCACCATTTTAGTCTTTTCCATCTTCATCTTCATGGCCATCGGCTATTACTGACTGGTCATTAAGACGTAATTAAGGTAATCTTCAAACTTGATCTCACCTGAGTCATCAAGAAAAGAAGAATTTTTTTTATTAGCTCAAGACAGATCTAAGATCCAAATAGACAACTTTCTACATTCTTCAAATCTGTAAAACAGCAAGTACTCATCACCTATTTATCCAAGAGATTTCAAATCCTTTTCTTGCCTTTTTCTACAAAAGATTAACCAAAATAAAATAACTATTAGCATAATATAAACCAGTTGAAGACATGATATAAATGAAAACAATTTTATTATATAAAAAAGTGACTTACTATTCTTGCAACTTAACAATTGATCTCGGCATCATCTAAATCATTATTCTTCTATTGACATTGGGCTTCCAACTCAACTCAGCAATATCAATCAATCGCCATCGCCTTCGCCTCCTCCTCCACTTTCTTATGACATGTCCAGTTTCTTGTCTGTCATTAAGGGGGTTGGCTGCCATTTGTAAAAGTTCAGCAAACATGTAAGCTTAATAAACAGAGTGAAACAAAGATACGCTTGTTACCCATCTTTAGTAAGTGAAAGATTTTTAGTTTTAGTCTGCAATCAGTCTCTCTCTTTCTGCATCTATAATCAAAGTTGAAAACAATAATATCAATAACTGTAAAAAAAACAAATAACAAAACTGATTGTGTGCTTATATATATATTTACCTTTACTTTCAGTTTTTCGTTCTCTCAAGTTTCATTATTTTCATCCCAAAATGTTGCTTAAGAGTCATAATATCATATCTGACAAAATGTGTATATTAATAACATTTATAAAGGTAGAAATTTAAAAAAAATGTCACACTTCTTTCTGCAAACATTTATTCAGTTTGTGTAGTTCTTTATCTGTGGAGTCTTGTAGAAGAGTGTGCCCCCACCCTTATGCTGCTTCATCTATAACCCTGCAGGATCCCCTGTATATATTTAAGTTACCTCCATGAGACAAAAGAAAAACTAAATATAACAATTTATGCAGGCTTAGAGTGTCCCTTACATGAAAAATAACATAAAAAAATGATCATCTCATGGTCATTTTTCAACTGGTAAAACAACGGAACTGTGGTGTGCAGTGTGCTAAGTCGGTTGTAGGGGGCTGAAGTCTAGGCCTAGAAGCCCTATTCTTATGGTCCTTATACGCTTTAAGATCCTAACAGTATAAAATTTAAAATAAATAAAAAGAATAAACTGGCAATACTTCATTAGTATGAAAAATTCAAGTACTCACAGTGTTTTAAAAGATGTGTTACCAAGAGGTGGACAAACTGAGTCTGCTTCTCCCAAGTCACTAATTATCAATTACCACAACTAATCATAATTTCAACCAAATTAACTAATGTGATATTTAAGATATTACTCACAAGTCTGGTAATGTCAAAAGTGTATTGGCCTGTTCAATCCCACTAGCTTAGATCCACCTGTTATCCAGAAATTCTAATTAAATATGACGGTAAGCAAATATCTCACAAGCTTTTGAAACTTTGCCATCACCATATGTAATCAAGGATCTTCACATGCTACTACCAGACGTCTACATGAATATTCATTTGTCAACATAATGAATCATCACAAAACTATATATAACAGATCATAGCAAAATAAGGGATGACATATCACACAACTATGTATAACAGATTGTTTTCAGATCATTAGTGACCTTGAAGAAACATAATGGTAGCTATTACTAAAATTATAGATTTATAGAAGCAAATTAGCTGAAAAGATAATTATAGAACCAAACAAAATTATTGTTGAACATGGCCGCTAGCCACCATGAGGGTTTAACAACAGCAAACAAGACCCACAGCCGTCAGTCACAGGGCTTTACATCAGAAACCCTAACCAAGCCACCACACCACCGTCACCTAGGGTTCAGAAATTGAACCCGACAACAGTAGGCAAATAGGGGCGACAAACGACCATCACATCGCACATAGAGGGAGAGAAAAAGAGCATTTCTGATTATGATTAAGGTTTTGTGGGAAAGCGGTGGGTACACACAGATGGAAGAAAAACCAACTTGATACAGCAAGCACATACAAACTACACAGAACTCAACATCTCAAAACCCAGTTCGTACGATTAATAATAATAAAGTGAAAAGGAAGCTGATATATATGGATTGAATGCTTATGGATCTGTTAATTGGAAATTTGAACCATACCTTGTTTTGGGTTGCGGTGCTCTGAAGGAGGAAGCTGGTGATAGAAGTGAAAAGGAAGAGAATGGAAGTGAGAAATGAAACCTAGAGAAATGATTTCTCCGCTTTTTTTAGAGAAAAGAAATCAGGGAAATGGAAATGGTTTATTTCCATTTCTCACCTCTTTCTTTCGTAAACAAACAAGAGAATTGTTTCCATTTCCATTTCTCACCCCCCAATTCTCTGTACCAAACACCCCCTAAGAGTAAAAGACAGTTTAGCGAAAGTAACAAAGAATATCAATCACAACACCATGACCATAAAAAGTATAAAATTACAAATTTTTAATTGGTATATTTGACCCTATAAAGTAAATATTATACTAATATATATAGTGTATTTATCCTTTGTTTTGTGTATATGCATCAATCAAGTAAATTATGTATGTTATTACCATTCATTTTAAAATAATTTGAAGTATCTATTTAACTAATTTTATTAAATAAAAATTAAATTCACTTTATTATATATTTTTATACGATATTTAATAACTCTCTGATAACTTGCATAACATGCAACCAAATAAAAGCTTGTTCTTTATCACAAATTGCTAATAACTATATACGACTAAATTTCTTTACACCAAACATGAAATGAAAGCCCAAACTTAACACAAGAACACAAGCAATCAAGGTATGGCCTATTGTTGTATCTCAACTCTCTATACTTCACGGAAACCCACGACAAATTGTGTTCCGATGGATAAAACACATATCTAAAATCGAAGTTAAATCAAACAAACTAATGTAAAATTGTAGAAAGAAATCAGAATGAATTCGTCTCGTCGTAGAGACTAATCATTTGTCTCCGTCGTATATTTTAGTTTATGTTCTTTGAGAATTGTGACCTTTTAGGAAAGAGGGGGGGGGGGGGGTTGTGACATGAGAAAAGGATAAAGGTTGAGGATACAGCACACATAGTAAACCTCTAAAGTTAGAGAAATCTATTAAAAGTATCCCTATTTTGAAGAATCTAATGTAAAACATAAATATAAAAACTCTCATCTTTTTTCCTTATATTTTATAGGATAAATGGGTTTAGAGAACCTTATGAGAATTAGTTATTCCTTTTACAAATAAATATACTTAATTAATTTTAAAAAATTGTATTAATATAAACAAACATAGGGTAGAGATTTTGGAGCAACTTTCTAAGGTACGTATACGCATATTAGAAAAACATTCTTTGCATTACTTTAGTGGAAGTCTTAACAGTTAACGGTAATTACAAATGTTGAAGATTGAAGAATATACCTGTAAGTTGTAACATGCAAATATGCAATACCGTCAAATATTTATAAAATGCATATGGGCCAATAATTTAGATTTTCACCAAAATGTCAAAATAATTATAAGAGTTAATGGCCATTTTCGTCCCTTGTGGTTTACTACTTTCGCCACTTTAGTCCAAAATTTTTAATTTTGTCAATTTAGTCCTCATAGTTTTTAAATATTAGCCAATTACGTCCCATCCGTCTAATGGCATCCAGCTATGCCGTTAGTTTAAGGGTATTTTTGTCTTTCTCCTTTTAATTTTGAGTTAATGGTCATTTTAGTCCCTTGTGGTTTGATATCTTTGCCAATTCAGTCCAAAGTTTAAAAATTTGTCAATTTAATGTTCAGTTTAATTCAGTTTTTTTTATTTTTTATGTTTTTTGTTTATAACCCTGAAGAGCATAATTCAAGCCCAAAACCATCGAGCAACCTCAAATAATGGTATGCATTTACTCTGTTGACAACAGTAATCATACCCCCCCTTATATTTAGTTTCTAGACATTTCCTAAAATCTTCTCCATGGTGGAATTCAATGGTAAAGTGGTCAAGGTAATTCCCTGAAACCGAATTATACAGAAAAAAACTAAAAATTGTTTTGTTGATTAATGTATAATAGTTGATTACGACCCAGATTTTCGTTATGATATGTTAATCTCTAAACCCTAAATATTATGCATTCATCAAAGAAACGATTTTAGTTTTTCCGTACAATTCGGTTTC
>NW_027503941.1:0-24214 GCF_021521415.1 Bidens hawaiensis | reverse complement strand
ACACAACTTCGCTAACCACACAATTTCGCTGACCACACAACTTCGTTGTATCCTATATCTTCGCTAAAAACCCCTAGTTTGGGTGACGGCAACTTCGCCAGTAGAACGAACGTGGTTTGCAGGTTAAAACACAGTAGATTTCGAGGGTTGTGAGGTTGTTTGGAAGATGTAATTGATGAGTATTGAGGGGCAATTGACAAAAGAGAGGTTTTCAACGTAAACTCGTTCCGCGAATAGTCTAACGGAATGATCTTAAAACCCGTGTGATAATCCCGAACCACACAATCACGAGCGAAACTACTCTGATACCAATTGTAGGTTCCCAGCCGGATCTACACAGGGAATATCTCGTATACGAGAGTGCGGAATCCCCACGTATACGATACGAGTGTCTATACGATTAATACGTTGAATATAAGCAAACACACAAGAACATAAAATAATACTTGATATTTTGCTAACACATGATTCAGAGAATCACCAAAAACCAATTGTTCAAAAAATACCAAAAACACAACCAAAACCAGCCGTAGTGGATGGTTTATAAACCTCGACAACTTCGCCTAACATCCTAGGCGAAGTTGTCTTAACTTCGCTAACATCAAGTTCGCCTAAAACAAGGGCGAACATATAATACCAAGTTCGACTCAAAACAAACAGTTTAAACGATTACAGACACAAATAAACACGAGATATTGAACTACTGGAATTATGCACCAACATGAGGTTAGTAAAGAAAAGGTTGACGAAATATAGAATAAGATATTGGCTTATGGTGTGATGATTATATATATTTCTCAATAGTCATAACAATTATAGTTGTTAGAGAAAATATGACGGAATATAGAATAAGACGGAATATATAATTATAGAGAAATAGTTATTAGATAATTTATGTCTATTTGTTGGTAAATTAAAATTATGAATATGTTGATTACTTCCAGGAAATAGAGAAATAGTTATTAGAAATAAATTGATTATTTTCTGGGATATAAAGTAATAGGTATTATATTATAAAATTTATTAAATGAAAAAGATGTGTAACTTATCCAAAATTATTGTTACCAGTAATAGAAAATATTGTTTTTACTATAAAATAAATAATAAACCATAGAAAATTTGTGATTGGTTCAAATTAACTTCTCGCTATAAAAAAAAACTTCCAAATGATCCCATATATATATATATATATATATATATATATATATATATATATATATATATATATATTATATATCAAGGACTCGAAAGTCCTCCATGAAGCTTTGCCTTACAAAGTCCGAAACCTCACCGCCCGAGACCGGAGAAGTAACTAACAAAGGTAACAAGGGGTGTATATTATATATATGTTGTACAACCATAAACAAGTATTAATAAGACTACATAAGCTAATTAGAATGAAAGATTTAACTCAGTTTGACTTTTGGAAGTCAAACCTTCAAGAACACTAAAAATAACAACATTGAATCTTTGTATTTGAGAGACAATTTGGAGATGTAGCAGGGGAAAATGAAGGGAAATGGTGGTGTATATATAGGGTAATGATAAGGGTCAAATATGGGTGAGAGTTACAAGAGTTTGCATGCAAAATGGATCAAGACAAGACACAAAACAACAAATAAACGAATTCTGCACCTGATGGGCATAGAGATACGTGGGGTTTGGCCACACCCATCGCGTATCGCTATGGGGTAGGTGGCTAGATCTCCAACTTTGCAAAAATGGCAGTTTTGGCCCCTGGAGTTGTTTTAAGTGTTTTTAACGTGTTTTAATGACCGAAAAGGATGTTTTCAAGACCCAACAAGTGTAAAACAATATTGTAACATAAAATCCATCACTTTTATTATATCAAGGATTTCGGTATACAAAACCAGTTGGTTTATAAGATAAACGAATACAATAACGAAAACGAATCGGACCCAAAATTGACGAATTTCACACTATCCAAAGTATAGTTCGGGGAAATGGACTAGTACACGCTTAGCGGCTGACAATATTATTGCTTTCGGCTATATCGAGAATCCTAAGAAAAAATGGTAGACGTACCATACAAAGGTTTCTAACATCTTCATGTTAGCAAAGGTTCTAACATTTTCATGTTAGTTAAGGTTTTGGCGTTTTCACGTCACTTTGGGCTTGACCCCAGTTTCCTTAAGATTAACACAAGTATCATTGGGCTTGACCCTATTTTCCTCAAGATTAACACAAGTATTCTTGGGCTTGAGCCCAATTTCCTCAAGATTAACATAAGTATCTTTGGGATTAACCCCGGTTTCCTTAAGTTTAATACACGTATTTTTGGGCTTGACCCCAGTTTTTTTGGGCTTGTCCTTAGCTTCTTGGGTTTGGCCCTAGTTCATATGATTATTTGACTTAAAATCATAAGATATTTGCTTCAAGTATCCTACGCCTATCAACAAGCATCATGGAAGTATTTGTTGTAACTTAGGTCTAATCAGACCTTGTGGTATGATCTTTACTTATCAAGTTATATTCATTCAAATAATATCTTTGAAAGCCATTATGTTCAAGGATCCAAGATCCTTAATTTATTTTTGAAAGGATAATTTATCTTTAAAACTTTTCAAAAAAAAAACTAAACTATAACAACTATGTTTTCATAATGATAAACAATTTGAAAATAGATAAAAGATTAGAGTTATTATTAAGTCACCCTGATTTACCAAAATCTTTAACCCGAATTTCACCATTTAAACATGGACCATCGACCCGAAAATTTACTAACGAATGTTAGGGCACGAAAATTTGACACTGTGGATGCGTTATCCTTGCATATGTTCTGTCACACCCCAACCTAAGGCGGAATTATCACGCAAACATTAAAATTCAAATATCTATTTATTTAATTCAAATAACACCATTATTCATTACAAAAAGGAATTCAAAGTAAACAAAACATCCAAACAATTTAAATATAGTCTCAAAATAAACTCTTCTAGCATAAGTCCTTAAAGCAATTCTTCTAAGTCCACACTTCACATCAACCGGTTCCCTGCATATGCGTTGAAATAAATATAGTTTGTCAACACGAGGTTGAGTGAGCAACACACCAGTTCAGTTATACATATATAATAAAATACATAGCTGCAACGAGTTATATGAGATTAACAAATCAACCAATGAGCAAATAAAATGAGATGTCGAAAAGCACAAGGCAATAACGACTAGCGTATGATCATACTATTTTCTGAGATTATGTTGGACCTCTCCGAATGCGGTTCACATTGAGCACATAAACATATAACAAGTATGGCATGAGATTAGTTAACACATAAGACAAACAATTGCAATTTTGTGTATAGATAAATGTGAAAATATACTAACTTACGCATATGTCCCCAAAACATGATAAAACGAGTAAAATGGAGGGGAATGTGGTACTCACCTCAAAGATGAACGAGGATGACTAAGATGATGAGAATGAGGAAAAAGTATCACGCTCGAACGTTAACGCCTAAGAGAATAAAGGACGTGATTAAAATAAGGATCTTAATTATGACGCTAGTTAAACGATAATTAATATTATATTTATTTAGGGATTTAATATTTAAACTATTACTTTGATTTAAGAAAATATAAAATACTATTTTTAGTTTTTATAAATAAAGTTACTTGATTTATATATATAATACACACACACACACACATATATATATATATATATTAAAATGTTAGTTTTTGAGTATCTTTATATACATATATATATTAAATGAAAACGTATCTTTGAGATATATATGAACGAAAACGAATATTAAAAGGTCGGTTTTTAGTTAAACAACTTTGTTTAATAATAATTATTATTATTATTAAAATGAATTTATTGATTAAAAAGAATTAAAAGATCATTTTCAAAAAATAAGGGGGTGTGGGAGGGTCGAACCCGTGACCTCCACCCCCAAACATACATGAGTTAACCAGCAGACTAGCCCAGACGACGTACAATATGACACCGGTTCAAATATTAATAAACATCAACTTTTATCCCCGAATTGATTAAAAAAACCTTAGAATTGGATTTGATCTATTCTGATATAATTGATCAAATCCATCATAGGTTTTCTGATAAGCATGATCTCACGATCTAATCCATACCTTTAATTACCTTGATTGATGAACAGAAGAGGAAAAACGAAGAAGAACAGGGTCGGCGCTAATACGGTGATGAACGAGTATCAACAGGTGAAATGAATTCGATTAAATAAGGGGCTATTATCGGTCACCCTATAAGAAGGTGTTCATACAATTAACTGCGATATAATTATCGTTTACGCGATCAATGGTTGACGGTTAGTGTCGGCTAGGTTTAAAAAAGGAAAAACGAGTCAGCAGGGTGAAATTAACATAATCAAATCGTCGGTGAGTCGCGCCTAACATAAATAAACGATTTCCAAATAACGAAACTTGATCATTAACGAATTTGGACAGTTATTTGATTGATTTCTTGATTCGGGTACAAGAAAACTTGAATATGGGTCGGGTTTGGTGATGGGTATCTAGTTCATAATATGGATTATAACAGAATTTACAAACAGAACCCTCAAGTTTGGAGATGGACACATAATGGTTGGAAGTTTATGTTTTGGGTCAAAAACGTCAAAATTAAATAAGTGTTGCGATATTTAAATAATATAGTAATGATAAGTGTGGGATTTTATTAATTATAGAGCTCGGACCCGTAAATGGGTCGGGTAATGGTTACAAAATAAATGTGAAAAACCCGAAATATTACATGTTCTGGATCAGTTATCCTTAGCATGTGTTCCAGATCCTGTCAGAATCAAGGATCCTCAGTACTTATTATTTACTAACGAATGCTCTCTTTGTTATATTGATATTTTGGCAAATATAACAGAAAAAGACTAAGTGTCCCTACTGTTTCGCAGTCCAAGAGGGTTAACATGTGGTCAAATGCATGCAGACGACTATAGTGGAGTTGTGGCGAGATTATAGGACAATTTGTTATTATATTTTTGTATTTAATGAGGCTTGATCAGCTAGGTGTCACACGAGATACAACATCTTACACGACTTACACACTCTGCTATGCAATTCTAGCCTTATACACACACTTAGCAATGATTGTAATCATTGATCAAAGCTTCCACAATTGTAATCTTATTTTCTTGATTGATATAGTGGTGATAGACGATTTGTTATCACCCAGGGTTTTTGTGTCGGCGATCCTCATCCGATCAAGGGATTTTCCTCATAACAAATCTTTGTGTTCATCTTTATTTCGTTTACATAATCACCATTATTGTACAAGCACTCTACCTCAAAAATTCGATTTGGTTACAATATCCTTAAAACCGATTTTTGACCAAAACACTAATCTATTAAAGCAACACAAGTTTTACACATGGTATTTAACTAGACACTCTACATAGGATGCAAGTAGATGTCATGTCACTATTTCCCATTATATTACTATCCATGACCCGTTTTACTATTATAACCCATGTCCCATAAGGCTTTATAAAATTTTGTAAATTAAATTATTGTGTGATATGAGTTTCGAACCTAAGACTTTAGGTTTCAATCCAAAGGTGATTACCAACTCCACTAAAGTGGTAATTGTGTTTCATATCTTGACTTAACATATAGAAATGTGATTGCAAAATTAAATTTTTATTTAAACACCATTTACTTTGATGTAATACGAGTTTTAAATTTATAACTTAACATTTACTTTGACTTTATTACAAGAAGACATACGTTAAATTTGGTAAAAACTAATTATAATTAACAAAATGATCACAAAAGTTTTTTTTAATTATTACTAAAATCTAGGTTTGACAATGCATATTTATTTAAATTAGTAGTTCCTTATGTTTTGATTTTTACTTTTTAGTATCTCATATTTAGATATCACAATTACAATATATGAATTTTTTAATAAATCTTTAAACTTTAAACACCATTTTAAATTTGAATTCATAACTTTAAGCATAGCTAAGCTTGCGCTACACCATAGGTTAAGTTTGTTTACAATTAATTAATTATAATTAATGAAAAGACCATAAAATTATTATGATTACTTTTAAATCTTACTAGAATCTCAGTTTACATATTTAATATATATACACATTTACATTAACACGATTTGGCAACTCATTTTTCTTTTAATTAATGTTTCTAATTTTATTTTACTCATAGCAAGCCTCTCACTAATAGGTTTCACAATTCATATAATTTAAATATGATATTAATATTTCCAGTTTAAATTTTTGAATTTAAAATTAATCAATTTGAAACAACATTTTATATTTAATTAATTAACCAAAAATATACATAATCTTACTGAAGAAACACGGATCCACTCCCCGGATATGGGTCCTGGATCCAACGAGTCCATAGGGTAAGATACGATAACTACTAACACAGTATGAGCACAACTTCCCAAAGTCCAATGACCGGAACATGAAAAACAGACACCGTGAGTCTCCTTACAAGAATGACAAGAGGGGGGTCTTCCTGTAACCACCCTCTAGCGTGAGAATCAGTATCGTTCGTAAGGGAGAAAGTACTGAAGTGTACAGACTAAGTGTAGTCAGAGTATAAGTGGGTCAGAATGAATGTGAATGAATACCTCATGCAGGTTGACAAGGTATTTATAGCCGAAGGATGTGGGAAGGTGATTGGGCCAGCTGTCCTCTTCTAGAAGATCTTTGATAACCGCTTGGACGCGTGTCCCTTTGTGATAGGTTGAGCTATACGTCCCATGTGCATGGTTATAACAACTTGGACATGTGTCGCCTTATGATAGGATGGACCATACCCTGGCAATGTGCACGGTTATAACAACCTGGCCAGGTGTCCTTTGCTCATTGGCTAGCAAGTCACGTATTCCTCAAGTAATCAATCGTGTATATTCTTCTAAAGGGTAAATAGTTAATGACAGCTGTCTAGTTGGCATTGCCTTCCGGTCATTTTGGCGGATAAGTGTCCTGTCTCGCGGATGACTTCTGAGGGTGCCTGGATGCTTCCGTGTACGGTGCGAGGTCGTTCTTCCTCTACCGTGTTATGCGGGTGATCCATATGTCCCGCGGGTGTTATATGAGGGGTTCCTCTATGACCCACGGGTGGTATTTAAGGGCATTTGGGTCTTTTTGGTACCCTACCTTTATACTTACTTCCCTATATAAAATGTATGACATAAGAATTTTTACATCAACATCAATCGTCTAAGAAGCAAATCCATGGTCATTGTAAGTTTCACTTTTAATACTCATTGTTTCATTCATATGTATTGTTGTTAATATGCATACGTTTACATTTATATCAATATACTTATTTGTATACAATCTTATTATTTCACAAACGGCGGAATGGAGCCAAAAAAAAATTGGTTGATGTAGATCGTTTGTCCACTATTACAATAGTGTTTTAAGTTTTATCACTTCTCATGATTATTGATATTCTGCTTACCGGTAATCTAAGGTACGTTCTTTTGCTAATCCCTTCGACTTTTGTAACGTACAACTATTAAAATTGTTTATGAGATCCTCTATATTAACATGTTGTTGAATAAACATAAAACTCTCTACACAATCTATTTATTACATACTATGCATACTATCGTATTATATTGTTTTTTTAAATAAACAGGCATGCATAACCAGTATTACATCCGAATTTTGGATTTATTACTAGTAACTATATTGTATAATTCAAGATTTTATGTATACAGTTAGTTATATGGTACTGATAAATCCAGAGTTATGTTATTATGGTGCACTTTTTTATGATATAAGTGTCTAACATTTATATATGCATCAAGATATAGTGTTGTAAATTTTGTATTAAGATTGTTTGACCTTAATATAAATATAATACGGTTTTTAATTGTAAGTCGAATTGAAGATTACATAATGGTTAATTAACTATTATTTGTTATGACATGTTGTGAATGAAATTATCTTCTTTTGGTTGACAATTATCCAGCCCATGATGCTGATGTGGTACATGGTGAAGTTTTTGAATGCTATGTTACTTTGGATGCAACTTGTAAGGGTTTTTGATCATGGTTATGTTTAGAATGGTTTAAAACTAGATGTATATATTTTAGTATTCTAAATACTTTTGTTTGGGTTTATGAAGTTGTATTAATATTATGATGGTTAGTAGGACATCTTAAGGGTGTGTTAATGTATGTATAATCCTTTTACTTTCATTTTCGGTCTCATGTATGTTATATCCAACATTACAATAATTAATAATATTCAATTATATAAATCATCATTTGAATAGTTATACGTAAAATCATATTATACAAATTGTATGTTTGTAACAAAAGAAGAAACAACCATAAATTTTGGGCTAACAACATACTAGAAATCTAACTACACAGTGTCATCAGAGATTCACAGCAAATACTTGGTTTTCTCAAACATACATACCAAGGTTCACATTTGCCTAGCAATCCTAAACAATCAAATCTCCATTTCACACTTCTAATCAAATGTCATAAACATAACCACCAGCTTGGTCTAATAGCATAAACACACATATACACGAATAAATATCTTAACTCATACGGTTTTACAACAAAATACGATCAAATATCCACAAGATTCAACATTTCACCAGTTAAGTGCCAATTCAAATATAAAGTAATATGGTAAGGTTTTGCGCGTTGTATCGAATTAAACCACCTGCCTACTACTTGTGCAAGTCCCTGTCAATTTCTTTGAGTTTCGGTTTTGCGACTGTACTTCCCAGGTGAAGTGTTTCTTGGGAGATAATATGTATTAGAACATGTACAGCTATAAACATATTATACCTATAACTACAATTGGTTTCATTCTGTCATGTCCACGCCTCCAATTTATATCCCCTCTTTGTTTATTGGTAGTAGCTAAAAATGTTAGGAATTGGTGGTTTGAAAATTAAAATGCAACAATGGTGGCCTTCGAATCCTCGCGTTTGTTTATTATGACGTCATTGATGCATGGCAGACCACCTTTGTTTATTGAGGTGGTCTATGAATTAAGTGTCCCAAAATTGGGGCTTTTGTAGGTGAGATTCTAGTTACGTAGCCCTGGAAGCGAATGTGGTGTTCTTCAGACAATATCTATCAGGCTTAATCCATGAAACATTGTTAAAAATAGTTCATCCATGAAACATTGTTAAAAATAGTTCATCTGGTTTCGTGTTCTCTTGATCAACAAAATCAATATTTTGAAGATAAAACAACTCACAAAAATATGTATTTTATTTGTAATATGATCTGAATATTATAGTGTAAATTAACTTGCCATTAAGACCATTAAGGCCCAAATGTGTATATCTAATCACGCATATATATCAAAAGGTCCAAAAGGACTTATTATAAAATATAATGCCGTTATGTACCTAAACTATTTTATTAACACATGACCATGTCCAAGTATACAAGTAGTCATAACTTAAGACCCAAAATTACTTGTTACAACCTAATATGGTTTGTTTAGAAACCAACATATCCCCTCTCGCCATCCACTGACATCAAGAAACCTTATTTCTCATCGCATGTGGCCACCCTAACCCGTTAACCACAAGAGGTAATAATGAACCCCTCACCACACCAAGAAATCCTTATTCTTTCACAGCCTCGAATGTTATAAGAGAGAAGATGATGCAGCTATGGTTGTTGCGAATGAGATCTGAAGAGAAGAGGGAGACCGGGAGGGGTTTATGTTCGTATTTAACTTATAATTTAAAGGTATAAATACCAAAAGTTTGACAAGTATGATTGATCACACTCATAATTTCTAGAAAAAGGAAAAAAGCCAAACCTAAAAGTAAACTAAAGAAACAAATAAACAGACAATGTTTGTTCCTGTATTCCTGCTCATCATTTCTACTTTCTGGAAAAGTGGACCGACCAACCAATCATTTTCAACCTTTTCCAAGTGAATCTAATAAAAGATCTACCTGTTCTTAACAAGAATTATACTAGAACCAACTTTGGCTTTTCAAAACAACTATTTAGACAATCATCGTTGCTTGTCCCAACGTTAAACAGACGCTATTAGGCCACATCACCACCCCAGTCCGCGTTAAACCAGGTCGTTCGAAGCAAAGGGGTGCACCCGCACCTAGTAGGTTCAAAAATAGGAGTACTCATACTAGCATGCAGTAGAGCAAATTCCCAAAGGGTCCATTGAATATGCTCTAGGAATCCATGAAGTTTATTAACTTAGTGTTTGTAATCTACTAACAAATTCATTTCCAAAACAGAATTAGAAACATAAGATCAATATGATTATTATACTCTGACATACAATAGAATAAACATACACAAATCTGAACAAAATCAAAACCCTCCATTCATTTGCCTCAAATGGCTGGATTTTCCATTCATATCCAACATCAAATTTAGGGTTCATAAATATGAATCAAAAACATATCTACAAAAAATGAAGTTTCAAAACATCTGCCTTGAAACCCTACTACCACCTAGATAAACCATTTTGTTCATCCAAATTCCAAGTCCTGTTTCGCCTACTTGTCATTCTACCGAAAACCAAGCTCGACACACTCCGACTCCTATTCATTGACTCGCCATCATAATTCGAACCCGAACCCGACCTTCTTCTTCGAAAGATCGAAAACATATTACGAAAAGCCCTACCAAATCCGCCCCCTCCATTCCCCCTATTCCTCCCCGACTCCCACACGACTCTCCTCAGCGTACCAAAACCATTATTAAACCCTCCATCCATTTCCGTGTACACAACCGGAAGCTCTCTCTCGCCATTAACAGCTCGTCTACCGCCCGAAAACCTCCCAACAGCAAACCCGCCTCCGGGTAATCTCCAAATTGTTAATCCAACCGGTGCGGACTCGTCTTCGTCCTGTTCGTTGTTCTCATTCCTCGAATCCGCTGCCACTTCGTGGCGACAAACCGGGCATGAGTTTCGAATATTAAGCCACGGGAGGATGCAATCCGAGTGGTATATGTGATTACACGGCATCTCACGAGCTTCAGCTCCAAGAACAAAAGCTTCCTTACAAACAGCACAGTGTAAGTCCTTGCTGACGTGTGCATCCGAGATCTCAATCACCGGCATCGATTCAACAGCTGCTTTTGAAGCCGGTGGATGATCGGCATGACCCAACCCGTTCAAGTCAATCTGCGACAACTGATCAAGCAACCGGTCAAACCCAGATCCCATTAAGAACTCAGAAATCGTCGGCGGCAGCGGCTGCAGTCCGGTGCCGGCGCCGTCGTGGTAGTACAATTCAAACCCTCTATCTCCGGAGCCGGAATTATCATCTCCGCCGCGGAGAACGACGACCGGGTTAAACGGAGACCTGTCGGATCTATTTCTGCGGCGGATCCTCAGATCTGAGCGGTCGGTGGCGTTCCGGCGGCGGGATTCGGGCGGAGAAGAGACGGTAGTGTCGACGGCTTCGATGAACTCTCCGTCGCAGTAAGGACATGTGACGGTGTCTTGTGGTGTAAGTCTGACGATGCGTGTGCATCTGTAACACCAATAGGAGGTGGTTCTGGACATGGAAATGGAAAGTATGAGATCCGGAGGAGAATAATAAGTTACAGAATCCGGCAACTGATCATTTCATTATTATATAAATAGAAAGAAAAGAAAATAAAAGAATTGATAGGAGGAAAGTAAGAGGAAATTTGGTTATAAAGTTCACGCGTGATGATGAGAGAAGGAGCCTTCTGTTGTGTTCTGTTGGTTGGACGCGTCAAAATCCTTGTTCCCACTTCTTTTACTGCCACCTACCTTCAAATTGCTTACTTAAATACACCGAGTATATATATTATATATTCTTCAGGACCACCCGAGTGAAAAGCCACAACTGATAAAACTTATGGTTTAATCAGGATTAAAATGTTTTATGCTAGGCTTCATTTAAACCAAGTCATAAGATTATTTTTTTTTTCGAACAGTAACTTTCATAGTTAAGCTAGCACTGTTCGACCAAGTCGCGCCCCACCACCCCACTCAGGCCAGCTATGTTGACATGATCGGGATCCACGCTGGCGTCCAAGTTTGGTTTGGCGTTCCCGGTAAAACCCAGTTTGCTCATCCCGCCCGAAGGCACGACAGGTTTTAATGCTCTGAAAAAATCCGGTCGGAATCAGGTTTCAAACCCGGGACACCCGGGTCATCCATCATGTTCCTAGCCATTGGGGCAAGCTCCGCTAATTAAGTCATAAGACTATTACTGGACCACTTGGTATTAATTTGGTTATAAAACAACGAAAATTGTTTTTTTAGTAGATGTTTATAAACATTCCATGTAGGTTATTAAAATTAAGTAGTTATAACGGATCTCTATGACTTCGATCTCCTACATCTACGACTCATTTGAACTGAGTCCTAGATGGCTAGATCAGCTTCCCACAGAGAATCATTAAGGGTGAGAGGAGTTGACATGGCGTGGTGCGGTGTGGGCGAGTTGATATCTTATCGGCTTGCCATGTCAAAGATGTTGCACGAACCAATGTGTTACTTTGTCTATGTTTCATAATGTAGTAAAATGTGTGTTTTAGTTTTGTTTAGAATGTTATTTGATCATTATAACTGGTTAGAGCATTCTCAGTTCGTTCTTTAAATTTGTCAAACCCATATAATTTAGGGTAAATTTTGAGAAAAACCATCAAAATCACTTCTTGAGTCCATTATCTATTATATGAATGAGTTATATGTAGATTAAAGTAAACTTAAATATAAGGTCTCACTTTTGATCCATACATATAATATATAAACTATCTTTCAATCACCATATACTATATAACAAGACAAGAAAGAAAAAAAATAATAAAAAAAGAATTTATGAATAAGAATGTGGAATAGAACGTGAAAGCTTTTTAAAAAATGATAAATTAATTTATGAAATGCTGTTTTTTAGCAAAAATTATAGAAAAATATATAGAATGAGATGTTAACGCAACACATTGAACTTTATATCCTACAAATTCGCGTATGTCATCTGAACTACCTTATACTGCCATTATAATCAACCTGCTATAAAGGTAAAAACTAGATTCTTTTATCCTAGAGAATATATATTTTGGTCCTTTTATTTTACCAAGTTATTTATACAATTTAAGTGAAGAATATATATCTGTCATTTTATTTTACTAAGTTTTTTATTTTAAAATTTTAGGTTTTAATCGGGATAAAATCCCCATATTTTTTTATTCTCACATTACTAAATTTGTGCATCACATTGAACCTTTATAAAGGTTTGAATAAATTACAAATTTTGTCCTTTTGAATTACATAGATTATGGAATGAGTTATTTATTAAAAATAATTTCACTCTCTGTCTTTTATTTGGATGTTTGTCATGATTTTTGTCCTTTAAGCTAACACCCGTTAACTTTTCCCGTTAAACAGCCCCATATGCATAAAACATGATGGGCATTTAATTATCTTTTCCCTTGCCCCTTCTCTTTTTGAATTACAGATCTTAATAACATAATCATAAAGTTCATCTCCTCCATCCAACCCCCATTCTTATTCTCGCCGGAATTATAACGCCGCCGCTAACCTTTCCTCTAACGACACTCTCCACCTCCGTCGCCACAAACTCGTGCGTGTCGTCACTCGTCATGTCCGCCATTACAAGATTCCGATCAATTCCGTCAAGTTCTTCGCGAATCGCGGCTGGGGTTTTCGTGGCTCTTGATGGTAAAGTTGACAAAGGTTTCGGCGATTATGGCAGCCGGTGAAGGAGGAGGAATGGTGACGGATTTCTTGCAGATCTATGAGGGATTGAGTGCAAGATTTAGTTTGGATGAAGTATGGAGCTAGGGTTAGAGTTTCAGTGCCGTTTTTGGGGAGATTTGAAGGGCTTTCTGGGTAAGTGACGAGTTGGGTACAAGCTGGACAGCGTATGGTATGAGTGAAGGGTAATTTAGGGAGGTGGGTGAGGCAGGAATCGTAGGGTGAGAGTGACGGCAGCTTGATGGTGAATGTGAAGGATGGTGAGAGTCAAATATGAGAGCTGAAGCATGGTGAGAGTGACGGCGTCGTGATGGTGGAAGTGTGCGGCGGGTAACGGTGAAGGTGGATGGAGTGAACGGCGTTGCGGCGGCGATGATTGTCGGAATTGTTATGTACGAGCTGTTATAACAGGTGAGGAGGAAAGAGAAGGGGCGGGGGAAATGACAATTATGCCCATCACGTTTTATGCACATGGGGCTGTTTAATGGGAAAAGTTAACGGGTGTTAGCTTAAAGGACAAAAACCATGACAAACATCCAAATAAAGGACAAAGAGTGAAACTATTTTTGATAAAGGATCAATTCCATAATCTATGTAATTCAAATGGACAAAATTTGTAATTTTTTCTAAAGATTTTAATGATTTTATCTTATTTTTTTATGTGATATTTTAATAACTTTGTCTACTTTTTTTTATTATTATTCAATTTACATTGTAAATGTACCCGCGCTTTGCGCGGGGTGTTGGTTTGTGTGCATGTGTGGTTGTAATTTGTAAACTAGTAGTATAGTTGATATAAGCCAATCAAGTTTTTTGCGGATAGTTTAGTTACACCAATTATTTATGTACCACATGTGTTACGTGTCTACATAGTTAGAGCTTGCATCACATGTATCAGGTGATTTTTGCAATGTTGTTCAGTTGTCCAAAACGGTTGTGTAGCTTCATGCCTATCCGCTTTCAAAATATTCTTCACATGTGTCACACCACAACCTACAGCGGAAATGCTAAGGCGTGAGCTGCTTGCTCACGGCTCTCAATGTACTATTATGCAATATTTAAAAATGACAATATCTATTTAATTCGATTAAATGATTGAAATAATTCAAGTACAAAGTACAAAATCCATAATCATACAACAATACAACTTATATCGCAAATGATCTTGATTAATTCTTTTCTAACTTAAATTCTTCACTAAGTCTTCACCAATCTTGCAACTAATTCAAACAATAACCTGCATATGCGTATAAAATAGAAAGGTTTGCCAACAACAGATGTTGAGCGAGTAAAACACCAGTTTAAGACACTACAATAATATTATAAAATAAATAAAGAAATATGCAAAGTGTTCCTGTGAGATAAGCAGTTAAGTCATAGCACATACACAATCAATCAAACCATAAAGAAAGGGCTCAACCAATTCCATATAAATGGACATTGGTTACAAAGCAAGGACTAAACCATTGCCATAAAAATGGACATCGGTTGCCGAAAATAGTCGTATGATCATACTATAATGAGGAACTTCACCAAAATGCGTTCAAATAAAGCAAGTAAGCAAATAGCAAGTTAGGCAAACTGATAAATACACAAGGATAGACAATTGCGGTTGAATACTATATAATAGAAAATATCTACTCATGCATATGTCCCCAAAACAGTTAAAAATAAGTAAAAAAAGAGAAGTGAAATACTCACCTTAGCACTTAAGCAAGAGATATGGATTAAATTAGAAACCGGCAAGTCAAGCTCTTTAGGATTTACCGACAAGAATCCTATTCACAATAATTGAGGAAATAAATGTGGATAGAGGTCCGGGATTTGATGATCGGACATACTCTTACGAAAGTTAAATATTAATAGATTTATTATTAATTTTATTATCAAAGTTTTATAATATGATTTAATTATATAAAATACCTAAAAAACTTAAATAATTATTTATAAAACTTTTTAGTTTATATAAAGAGATTTTTTTATTTAAATCTAAAAATACTTTTAATATATATATATATATATATATATATATATATATATATGTTTATCATTAATAAAGATTTCTTTTAACTAAATATAGTAAATAATACATAATATATAATAATATTTATATAAAATATAATCTTTTTATTAAACACTTGAATTTATACGATATATTCTAAATATATATTAAAACCCTTTTTAGAAAACTAAAACTTTTAACAATTTTTAATAATTAATATATGCTTATAGATATATACATATACATACATATACGATTTTACCAAGGTTCGGAAAAACTAATAGTTTGTGTCGGTTTTAGACAAAATACCGATTAATTATTAATTTCCAATACTGGATAATATAATTTAAACAATTAAGTGAGTTAATATGGTAGTTAAATATCATTAACAAAAATAAAACAAAAACACGAACTGGCCGGGACTCAAACACGCGCCAGTGACCGGCTCAACGAAGGATACGCACACACAGCCAAACCCTCGGTTACTCCTTTTCTTTTAAACTTGATTTCATCATCTTTAAACACTCCAAATTAGCTCCGCACACCTGTAAACATAAAACCACTCAAAGTACTTGTGTTCGGTACATAGAAACAAGTAAAATACACCAGATTACACACTATTAAAACATGCTTCCACCCACACATCACCTGCATAAGTTGACCCTCTATGGAGTCAAGGTGGATTTTGGTGCTGTCACTTCTAGTGCTAGTGTCACAGTTTGTAAGCCTGGCAAACTCCCTTTTGTGTACTCAGGGCTTTTGGTGGGATGTAACATGAAAACTTCCCAAAGATGGTAGAAGATTATTGATAAATTTCGGCTCCAGTCTTTCTAATTGGAGATCAAATTTGCTATCTTTTGGAGCTAGGAATAATTAAATCCATTCTTGATACCTTAGGCATTTACTTCATGTTTCTATTTCTCTTGCCAAACACTGTTATTCAGGCCCGTCTCCGAGAATGATAAAAAAAATTAAGCCTCATGCGAGTCAAATTTTAGGTCTCCTTGTAATAATTTAAACTCAACAATTATATATCAAAAAACCACAAACAAAACAAAAGTAGTGCATCAAAATGATCTAACTTAGACAAATTTTGTGGCTCTCCTAGCGGTTTGAGAAGCAAAGCTCTCGATCAAGACTTTATAGTCCATACCTTATAATATTTTAATTTCAATAGACATCATTGCCAATCCGTAGGCTCTTCAAAAGTATCAATATTAGGATTAACATTAGCATCGTCTTCACAGAGTGTAGCTTCATCTACATTAGCATTAACATCATCTTTATCCGCATTAGCATCCACATTAGAACGACAACCTTAAGGTAGTTTTGAGAAAAACTTGTCAATAAGCAGCCCTTTGTGAGTTTGTTCATCTAGCTTCTTTTTACGTTTTTGAGCACCAAAGAGGTATTTGTATTTTGGAACGAAGGCATAATTTGTAGACAAAAATATTGGTATGACCAACAATTACAAATATCACAGCGATAACCGATAGATAAGAAGAAAGAGTTAAATTACACCCAAAAAAAACTTTTTGTACCAGTATGTTCACAATAAGAAATAGTAATGTATTTTATGACACAACAACGTGGTTAATTTGATTGTTTGATGGTACCTAGATTGTTGAATAATAGCTAAAACTTGGATTGTCTGTTTGTTTAAAAGAAACAAATTTAATTTCAATCATATAAAATTCATTAAGTGGGTGTGAGTGAAACATGGGGCAAAAACAGGGTAGTAATAAAAAAAAAATAAAAATAAAAATCCTCAAAATGCTAAACGAAGAGTCAGACATGTTTCATCATCAAAAACCCAATTTTTTTTTCAGGACGATGATTTTGCAAAAACGATATTGCAAGCATAATAATCAAAACCTTCAAGTTCTACTAACAATACTTAAAATCCAGATTAATTTTGCAAGCCATAAAATTAGATCAACTCATCACTGCACGAATAGAAATCATACCTTTGAATGGCTTTTGATTCCCATGGCCTGCTTATCTCCAATAGATGGTCGTGAGTCATGACGCTACCCCTCGGCCTTCGCCTGATCTCAGTCGTTCTCTTTTGAGTAGGTTTCAAAGGGCTTTTTAATTTGGGCCTTGCAGATCTATAAAATAACATTTTAAAACATTTGGGCCCTTTGAAAATTTGGGCCTCGTGCCACTGCACGGCCCAAAAACCGGCCCTGCTGTTACTCGTAGAGTTGAATCTATTTGATCCAGTTTTTTTTAGGATCTATGGAGGGAAAACAAAAAAAAATTGTCGTGGGAGAATGGGATCTAGGTATGGATGGGAAACAAAAAAGAGGCTGGATATTGCAGCTTAACGGGTTTTAATTTGGCACTTCTTTCAAAATGGAGATGGTGATTTGTGACTAGACCTAAAGATTTAGGGGTCAAAACTATTAGAAGCATTTATGGGAATTGGTCTGGTGTTTTTGATGGATTAGAGATTGGGTTGGGGCAATGGGGTATGGCATTGTTTTATTAAATCTAGTTGATTCCTTCATGAAAAAGATATAATTCCTTAGAACATGTTAAAAAGGAATGTTGGGAATGGGGAGGAGACCAGGTTTTGGGTGGACACTTGGTTAGGGGAATGACCTCTAAGTTGTAGGTATTGCAGGCTTTACAGACTAAAAACTGATTCATATTGCATTATTTCTTCTAAACGGGGAGATGATGGTTGAATTTGGTCGTGGAGAAGAAAGATCAAGGGAGGAGCTGAAGAAGAGCAATTTGAAATTTTCTTAAATGAGGTGTTGCAAGTGGTGTTAATCATAGAAGTGATTCATGGGTTTGAGATTATGATGTCAATGACTATTTTTCAGTAAGTTATATACGGAAGCATATAGATTGTATGCTTCATCCCTAACGGGGTCTCACCTAAATGATGGAATCGTTATGTTCCTATTAAAGTCAATATTTTGGGATGGTGAATATCTTCAAACCGCCTTCCTACTCACATCGGGTAATTGATGTGCGTTCGATTCTTTGCCCTATTTGCTCCTCTTCAGAGGAGGATATGGAACACTTGTTTGGTACTTGTGGGTTTGCCTCTAGTGTGTGGGCCACTATTTCTAAATGACTTGATTTGTCGCTAGTTTAAAATCGCTCACACTTGGGGATTTTGATTTGGATGGATTCGTTATCTATTTCATGCAAGAAAAAAAACTCATTCATTGTATTATTCTCACAGCTTGGTGGGTGATTTGGAGATTTCGAAACGATAACATTTTTGCACGTGAAAATATGAGAAAATAGTTTATTTTATATCAAACTTAACTACTCGTACTGGTGGTTAAGTAATAGAGATTGTAAACTTTCGGTTACTTGGTTTGGTGAACTAAAAATCCTCTTCTTGTTATGTAATCTACTTTTGTTTTTTCGTTAGCTTTTGGCTCGTTTTTTTATATATCACATGTCGTTCAAAAAAAAGCGATAATCGAAGTATTATAACACCATATAGAGAATTTATAAATGCAACACCGGCCAAAAATGATGCATACAGGAAGAAGTTTACAATCAAAATTCTCTTGTAACTAAAACTGACTTTAACCTTTAACTGAAATATTTTAAACCCATCGACTCACCTTTTCCAAACTCCTAGTCCTACAGCCTAACAACAAAATCGGTTTTTGAATTTCACCACACCCCACATTTGATCACCGTAAGCGCATGCGCTTCCCATCATCGGCATAGCCGACACAACGCACCACCACCGCCAACTCTTATCATGCCACTTTTGACGTAGGTTCGTAAAACAATTAATCTTCAAAATGCACTCGATTTGTTTATGAGGTATCTGAAGAAACACGGATCCGTTCCCCAGGCGTGGGTCCTGGATCCAACAAGTCCACAAGTAGGATATGGTAAACACTAACACAATATGAGCACAACTTCCCGAAGTCCAATGACCAGAACCTGCAAAACAGACACCGTGAGTCTCGTTACGGGAAGGACAAGAGGGGGGGGGGTCTTCCCGTAACCACCCTCCGGCGTGAGAATCATTATCTTTCGTAATAGAAAGTCTAAGTACTGGGAATAAGTACAATTAGAGTAAGTAGGAGTGATTATCAATGAGAGTGAATGAATACCTCATGCAGGTTGACAAGGTATTTATAGCCGAAGGATGTGGGAAGGTGATTGAGCCAGCTGTCCTCTTCTAGAAGATCTTGATAACTGCTTGGACGTGTGTCCCTTTGTGATAGGTTGAGCTATGCGTCCCATGTGCATGGGTATAACAACCTGGACACGCGTCGCCTTATGATAGGACGGATCACACCCTGGCCATGTGCACGGTTATAACAACCTGGCCAGGTGTCCTTCGCTCATTGGTTGGCGAGTCACGTATTCTTCAAGTAACAATCGTGGTTATTCTTCTAGAGGGTAGTCAGTTAATGACAGCTGTCCAGTTGGTATTGCCTTTCGGTCATTTTAGCGGACAGATGTCATGTCCCGCGGATGACTTCTGGGGGTGCATGGATGCTTCCGCGTGTGGTGTAAGGGTGTTCTTCCTCAACCATGTTGTGCGGGTGATCCGTAAGTTCCGCGGGTGGCATATAAGGGGTTCCTCTCCTACCCGCGGGTGGTACTTAAGGGTATTTGGGTCTTTTTGGTACCCTACCTCTATAAGTCCCCCCAGTCCAGTGTTTCTTCCGCGTGAAGTCTTTATGCGGGTGAACTTTTGGACTTAATGTATTTGGGGGTTTTTGAATCTTGGAAGTTTAGTAGAAAATATCTTCTGTTGGTATAGATAATCATGAAAAAAGGACAAGTTGACCACTCTCAGGCGCGTGAACAGGTAACGAGACATTTGTGACGGCTGTCACTGTACCCGACTGTGCAACTTTTTCTCTTTTTCGAATTTCCCGCGTGACGTGGCGGTCTTTGATTGGGCGATGACTTTCTCCTTCCATTGTTCATATCCCATCGCATTAATTGCGATGGGTATAAATAAAGGGAGTTATCTTCTATTCGAAGTTTTATCACCTTTGATTTCTGATTATCTTCTTTCTTTTTCTCTGAGTACTTCGATAAAATACTGAATTTCTCGTATAACTTCTTGCTATTTCACCAAATTTTATTGTAATGACGACCATTCAATCCGAGGTTGATGAAATAGAAGTTCTTTGGGATCAGTCTGAATATGAGAAGTTACTTGAGATGTATAGCATTTCATCGGAGTGGGAACCGGAATTTCCCTCTCCCGGTTCTATAGCCAGCCTGCCATCGCCTGGCAAAATGGCTGTCTATTCCGATTTTTTTGTCTATGGGAATTTTTGATTTCCCATAACAAAATTTTTCATGAAGGTATTGATTGCGTATGGGATCCACTTATCCCAGTTGCATCCTCGAGCCGTCATGCGGATTCGTCATTACGAATTCGTGTGCACTGCTCATGAAATGTTACCTCACCTTGACCGATTTCCAGACTTTTACCGCTTTGCCATCCGTGATGGTTGGTTCACGTGCCAAGGGTTTTCCGATTGGAGTATCGGCTACGAGGTTGTGAAAGGATCTAAGATTGGCGTAACAAATTTTTCTGGATTTCTGAAGACGTGGTGCCTATTACCATGGTCCGTCGTCCAGTCAATAGCGCTCTTCCGGACGTTGTCACGGCCGCTCCCGAGGGTCGTGATTGGTATCGTATTTTGACGGCGGAACCGACGCCAATGCGGGCGCTACCTGAGGAAGCTCTAGTGTGGGCAGGCATGAGCCACCTATGGCCATCTGAATTTATGGAGCCTTTTTTTATTGATTTGAATGAACGTAAGTTATCCTTTTTGCCTTTTCTTATCATCGAAGCTTTTTATGATTGATTTTTTATCTTTTCAGGTCGGGGTTCTATGCTTAACGCCCTTTTAGAGGATAAGGGTTGTGTCCGGAAAAGCATCCGTGATGCGGGTGACAAACCTATCGTTGGGAAGACCAAAGACCGATTTCTCTTTCCGACGAAGGTGCGAGCTGAACCTGTAATTTCGACGCAACCTTTCAAACAGGTGCGTATGTTCTAAACCCTCCTCCACTTAATGCCCTTACTTCTGATGGGGTGATCGCCATTTTATCATCGAGTGACGATTCCGCCAATCAAGAAGAGGGGAGCTCTGATGACGATGCCTCTGAATTTTCCTCTGTCTCGCACCTATTGGCAGAGTTGGAAAAGAAGAGGGCTTTTTCGTCCTTTCATGCGAGTGCAAAACCGCGGGTGCTGGAGAAGGATCTTCGAATAAGAAATGAAAAACCCATCGTCCCAAGAAGCCGCAGTACACTCTTGCTGAACGTATGGATACAATAGAAGGTATGTATTTCACACCCTATACTTTACTGTTTTGGAATATTAGCTAAGTATAGCTTTTTTGTGCAGATCCATCGATCTTTGGGGACGATGTGTCTAAGAAGTTACCATCTCCAACCCCCATGTCTGTGAAACAACTGTCTCCTCCTACAGAGAAGGAGGTAGAAGACAAGCCTTCCACTCCTCCTACTGAAATTATCGCGGAGGAGCCAGTCGTCCAGTCTGGGAATGATGGTCCTTATGACTATCTTTTTCAAACTGGGACTGCCACTGGCTTCCAAGAGAGTGGGCTGGCTGTAAATGCGGAAGGTTTCAGAATTGAGGAATCTCCTCATCGTCCTCCTCCTCAACAATCAACCTCAATCCCCGTTCGCCTTGAAGCTTCAGGTTCCCGTTATTACGGGGATGTGAACTTGGGGGGATGGGTATGACCTGTTTGTCCCACCTTGGGATATTGTTAATGGGTCCCGGTTTTCTGATCTCGAGACTTGCATGAGGTTCGTCAAACACTGCGTGCCACCAGCCGAAATGGTGCACCAGCGCGACCGTTCCCGCTACGACCTTCACACAGACTTATATTTTTCCCTGGCCAACGCTTTAGCCTATAGCTAGGAGATTCTTCGTGAGTGGCGTACCATGGGTGGGAAACTGGGTGAAGCTTCCCGAGCTGTTGAGGCTGTGAGGAAAGAAGCTGAGGATCATCGCTTGGCGGCCAGTACTGCCAAGTGGAAGCAGACGGACGCGGAGATCGCCCTTGGGGCTGAGCAGGATCAGAATACTACCGCTGCCCGTCAATGGAAGGAAGCTTGCGGAAAGCAGAATTCCCTTCTTGAAGCTGCCCGGGCTGAGACCCAAAAGAAAAAAATAAGACTAGCCGCGAGCCCAAGAGGCTAACTCAGCTCTTTAAAATCAAGTGACCCTTCAAGGTAACCGGATCCAAGAGCTTGAAGCGGAACTGAAGTTGCAAAGGGAGCAGGTTGAGCTCAAAGACAAAAGTGCTGCTGAAATACAAGCTGCCTATGACTCCCTTTTGCAAGCTCGTGAAGAAGCGGAAGCCCGTGCCGCTGCGGCCTTAAATAAAGGACGACAATCAGCTAAGAAATTACAAGAACTCCAAGATAGAGTTGAGCGCGCGGAGCAAGACCGTAGTGGTTCCTCACTCGGGGGCTTGATTTTGTAAGTTTTCCTCATTTGGTTTTCATTACACATCTCACGCTTTGATACTAAATAACTTATGTTTTTATTCTGTCAGGTCATCCGCCATATCAAGGGTAGTCCTGAGATGGTTGACAGTTTTTCTAACTTGATGACTGCCTCCTCCCAACTTGGTCGCGTGAGAGGCTTCAATGAAGGGATGGACTATGCTCAAAGTAATCGCACTTTTATCGATCATACCGCTTCATAGCCTTGATGTCAAGCAGGAACGAGATATGCGGATTAAAGAGCATGATGGCCTGGTCTTCCTGCTGCAAAATATGCTTTCGGAGTTTGCCTCAGCCAGTGATGGTGTACAGCAGTTGAGAAATTATTTGGGCGACGAGTCTGAGGACGACTTGTCTGAGGATACTTCACCAAAAGCTTCGGAAGACATGGTAGCTTCAAATCCATAGACTAGGTTTAGTAGTTTAATATTTTGTAATTGTTCCTTCATCTTTTTGTAACTGTCTTCTAATTACTTAATGGAAAGAAACTTTTTTTTATCTTTTGTGAATATTATACTGTTTGAGGAAAATGTCCTTGGAAGATATTTTTGAGATATGAATTTTTGGAAGTTGGATAATCGTGATGACGTGGTGGAGAGAGAATTTTTATGGACAACTGACAAGACGTGTATGACGCCTTTGACAGCCTGTTCGCACTTTCTTGAATCTCCCGCCTGACGTGTCAACCATCTGACGGTCCACAATTTCTCTTTCTTATGTCACTCCATCAGTCACATTAATTGCGATGAATATATATAGGTCACTCGTGATTTCCATTTAAATCTTACCGCTTTCGAATTCTTCTTCTCTCAAACATTCAAGACTTAAATCTTCTGAGATTTTATTTCCTTCTTCTATTTGACCAAACATATTGCTTTAATGGCTGGGAATAAGAAGAATACTCCGGCAATCCATGAGGTTGTCGTGCATTTAAAATAGAAGGACTATGACGACGTCGTCAACGTGTACGGCCTCGCACTAGAGTGGGGGCCAGAACGTC
>NW_027503940.1:0-25961 GCF_021521415.1 Bidens hawaiensis | reverse complement strand
ATCCCAAAGAACAGGACTTGAAAAAGGGAGGTATGACCTTAAAGGGTTGGGCGCACTCTAATGATTCTATTGGTAAACGTCATAACCTCTTAAAGGCTACCTGTCCAACGCAAGTTAACAAGGTATTGATGAGGTCCAATTAGTTTTTTGATAGCACATTCTTCTCGTCAAACAAAAGGAAAAAAAAACGATGTATATGTGTATGCATGCGTATATAGGGACATCGAGGAGTATTTGTAAAAGACAATTGCGTAGGAAAAAGCTGGTGTGGACTACTCCATATGATACAAATACATTACATGCGAAAATGGTCCAACAGATTCGCAAAATCCAACGTCAAATCGTCATTTACCCAAACTGATTCATATTTTCACAATTATTTGATTACAAGTAAGAAAAATACTTTCATATAAGACATGGTGGGTTTTCCAAAATAAATAGTTGCCACAAAAATGTATTTTATATATATATATTTTTTAATTGTGTGTAGTTAACAAAAACTTCTCTTTATTAACATGCTAGATATTCAAAGATTGTTGGCATAGAAACATCACTGATATACTACTTAGAAATCACTGATACGTATGATCATATATGTAGACCATATGTTAGGACAAAAGATGGTCAAACAAGTCATTTTGTAAATCATGTGTATGGGTCGTATGAATGCCAAAATCATAGGACTTGCATGATTTTCAAAACTAATAAATAATTAGTTATGCGACAACTGACAAGCGAAGCGATGATGGTACATGGTCGAAAGAATGTTGAAAGGAGGAGGGTTAATTAAAGATGAGAGAACAAAAAGTATGAAATCTTCCATACTGTTCTTATGCTTTTTTGCATTAACCATTCAGGTCCTTTTTATATTGGTATTACACTAAGTTTCATAGTCTTTCTTTAAGTGTAATGAGAATATTATTTCCATATGTTTTAGTAATTTTTATAATACATTATAAACGGTTGTTTCATAAAAGGTTTTGGACAAAAGTATGTCTTAAGAGGTTTCGATCCTCAACAAACGGTTGTTTCATAAAAGAATTTGGACAAAAGTATGCTTTAAGAGAGGACGGAACACCAATATGGGTAGGGTGCATGAGTTTCAAACCACATGACAACACTGTCACCACATCATATGGGTAGGGTGCATGGCTTCATTTCATGGCAACGGTTTGCCACATAAAATTTATTCATTTTTTGCGTTTATTGTACTTAGATAACTAAAAAACAAACAATAAGTTCTAGGGTATTTGTGGTTATGTGTTGCCACTAATTTTGTGGTTTGTGGGTACTTGAGGTATAAATAAGGTGGCAGGGCAGGACTGGGTGGTGTATGGGTAGTACCCACGAGTGCCCCTTCCCTAATAAGAGGTTTCGATCCTCAACGGTCCAATTTATTTGCCTTGATCTTAACCGCCATAACAAATCCTTATTATTTGTTATGAAGGCCATGGGTATACTCTAACCCCAACATAAAACATGAATTAAACCAATTCTCACTTGTGTTAAATTTGTTAAAAAGGGGCCATAGATTATGCTTTTACGTGTAAAAGGCAAAGAATAATATATTAAATTAATAATTAATAGGAGTGAGATTGAGTTAAAAGGATTAAACCATTTCCTTTGGGTGAGTTGAAGTGAAAGAGAGAAGTTAAGTGATGTGGTGCTTAGGTAGAGTTAAGAGGGGTTAAAGTATACCTATGACCTAAGCTAAAATCAAAAATTAAGTAAAGCTCATTTAATGGGATTGAAGCTCATGAAATAGTAAAATTTGATTTTTCTTCTCCCATTAAATGTGGAATGGGCTTAAAAAAACTAAATGAGCTTATAGAGTTAAAGGAAAGAAAAGTAATTTCACCCTAGTTTTACTCCTTTAAGTACTCTTATAGTGTCATTAAACTAAATGAGCTTAATGAGCTTATAGTGTCATAAAATGTGGGTAATAAGTTACCAACCCGTCCTTCCAATTAGTTGTGCAAACCCATGCGTTGCGACAGGATGCGATAAAAATTTGGTGGATATTGGTTTGATCTATTATGGTACGACCGGTAGGGTACTTACATACGTAATATAATCTGAATAAGAAAACTCAAATAAAGTTGTAGTATGATCAAAATGATGTATAAAAATACTCATGCTATAGAACCTAACCAAACGTAGATAAAAAGTTTTAATTTCGTACAATCAAAATGATTTATAAAATACTCATGATGTAATTAACTTTTATATTTTAGTTTTAATAAAATAGAAAAAACAATCATCATATAATTTCGTAGATAAAAAGGTACCAATTACCAGTACCAATGTCCATATTGTATCGCTACCATACCGATAAATTCAGTACAATATTTGAACCTATTTTCTTTGAAATTCGGTACCAGTACGGTAACAATCTCATCCATAATTTAGTGTAACATTGGAACCCGAGTATGACCCTTGTCAAAGCTTTAACTGCATTAGATCTAATCATATGCAGTTAGTGTTCTGATTTAATAGCATGATAGTAATGGTTAAAACTTGGGATCTTAGACTACATGTAGTGATAAGAAGTGGGGCTCCAAAATGATGATTTGGATGCCACGTTTTTTGCTAAGCACTGTTACATGATTACTAAATTGGGTGTTAAAATGTTTCTTTGCCAAGCCCATAGCGCCCGTGATATTAGTATACTCTTCATTAAATTGGATATTTTAGGTGTGTTGGGAGGATTTTCCAATAGCATCAAAAAGTTTAAACCGTACTCTCTTCTCTAATTCTACATATTTAATGAAAAAAAATGAATCAACTACCCAACAATTTATCTTTTTGAGAGGTGGATGAGACAACGATAATCGAATTGTTCGGGTTACGGTAAAACTTTTAGTCGAGCATGACCAAACATCACAACTGGAACCACTTAGACGACGCCCACCACTAGAATGGAATCGTGTGGAGGCTCATTACCAGTTGATAAATGCACTATTCTATAAATAAGATCATGGTATATTCGAGAGAAAGAAGAACGGAATCAGTGCCAAATGTCGTGACAAAGAGTATCCGTTCTTTTTCAAATGTTCTAGTATCTTTTTATTATTATTATTTAAAGTAGCTTTTATATTTTTCTTGTACAAATATCGTTTTGTTTTTCATGTGTGGTTATAACTTTTATTTTATTAAAGTGTTATATTTTGTTTTGTGGTATCATTAGTTAAATTGTTCTTTTTATTGAATAAAAAAATATTAATTAAATAAAAACATGACTGAGTAATAATTGCAATTAGTTAAAACCAGTACATTTAATTTAAAATAAGCTTAAGTAAATTCATCTTGCATACATAAAACCTAAGTGGCATTTAAATTAAACAATTAGTTAAAACCACTACATATAGTTTTATTATCTCAAGTTTGAAACCTAACTTAATATGGTTTTCCAACATTGAAATGCTTCACCCTTAATGGTGCTTCTCGAGTTAGTGACCCAATGGTGAAGACAAAGACACCTAAACACCTTAAGGTCCTGGTTTTGAGTTTTAATTAAGCAAGATTAGGTTCATTTTAAATTTGAGTATCTTTCAAATTTTGTCATGTAACTAAGCATGATTGTGTGTGAGTAATGAATCAATGAGTCGATATTCATGTCTCATGGGCCGGGTTTACGAGTAGACACTTGTTTGTTGTAGTATTAACAAAGGGACCCACATTGTGTTTCTTTTTCTTCACATTACATGTGACGTCCTGCCTCCTAGACCCTTTTATATGAACCGGGAATTTATTTGTAGAATCTTCTATTGGCGCCATCCGTGCATAAAGCTAGAACTTTATTTTTCTCCACTTTTTTCAAACTTCTACAAAGATGGTTAGAGAAATTCCGGTAACCATAACCCCTGCTACTAGGGGGAATACCGGCAACACAGTTTTTACGAACACTACCCCGGCTACCGAAGCCGGGGCAAGTGAAGTAAATTTTACGAACACTACCCCACTTACCAAAGCTGGGGCAAGTGCAGTAAATGATCGCCTACTGGGATCCACTGATACCCAGGTTGAGAAACGAAGACTCCCCCGCCAAACTCTCGATGAAGTTAAGGCATGGGCGGAGGCACGACAAAAGGAATTCCAGGCTGAGTTGGACGAACGCTTGCGTTCCGTGCAACAGGCCGACGAATTCGAATACTGGGAGGATGACTCGGAGGAATCCGACTCCGACGCGAACCCTCGCCATAGGGCAAAAGGGAAGCATAAGGAAACGGAATCCCAACCGAAAAGGCATTTTGGACAAGCCTTCAAACCAAAAAGCACAGGTGGAAGTCCACGAGACTTCTCTAAAACGTTCAGACCAAACGTTGCAAATGCAGGAACGTCCAAATTTGCAAGGGACATTGCTGAAGCAATCGCCCCAAAGAGTGCCAAACAAATGCCCAACATAGGCACATATGACGGTATATCTGATCCAGACGATCATTTGAACAGGTTCATAGCAGGGGCAACCGTCAGCAATTGGACGGAACCCACGTGGTGTTACATGTTCCAAATGACGCTGGTTGGGGCTGCTAGAGCATGGTTCGATCGTCTACCGGTCAACCACATCTACGACTGGGCAGACTTCCAACAAAAGTTTAGCCAACACTTCAGCCAGCAACGGAAGTATACCGAGGAGCAATGGACAATCCTCAAATGCATACGAGAGGAGGACGAATCTCTGCCAAACTTCATCACTCGCTTCAACTCAAAGAAGCTAAGTTTGGGCAATATCAGTGAAGATCTTGTTCGCGCTGCCTTCATCCAGGGCGCACATGACCCAGAGCTCATCCGCACCCTAACGGGTAAAGATGGCATGCCATCCACATGGGATGGCATCATGACAGCAGCAAAACGCTATGCGGAAACAGAGAAGCAACTGGGTAGAGATCTCCCACAGAGCACAAACCTCTACACCCAGAGGACGAGAGAAGACAATGTCCTCACCGCCCGATTAAATAAAAAACGAAAGCTAGGCATCTGGCAGTCAAGGGTAAACTTTGACACCTCATCCGGCTTGCAAAATCGGTTGGGCGGAAGGGATAATGTACAGTCGCACCGGAACTCCAGATGGACGCCACTCACCAAAAGCGTCACTGAGATATTCGCCACTGAAGGGCTCCCATGGCCAAAACCGCCAATAATCCGACATCGTCACGATGCAGATCGGAGCAAATACTGTGACTTTCACAAGACAAAGGGCCACAACACTGAAGATATTCGCCACTGAAGGGCTCCCATGGCCAAAACCGCCAATAATCCGACATCGTCACGATGCAGATCGGAGCAAATACTGTGACTTTCACAAGACAAAGGGCCACAACACTGAAGAATGCATAGATGTAAAAGATATGGTCGAAGCATTTGTCAGAGATGGGACGCTCGCGCACCTCGTGGCGTAATAAAGGCTGAGCAGGCGGGTGCGTATAGAACCCCAGCTGGGGAAAACACGAATCAATTCCAGCTTCAAAATCGAGACTACATGCTGCGTAAAGAACGAGATCCCGAACCAGGTGCGTATCGGCTCGATGGCACTCCCATCCCAACAAGGAAGGGAGCTCATTTACACAGTTTGCATGTAAATCAATTCCAATTTGTAAAGAAAAGGCCAAGAGCCACTTCTAATGGAAATGATTCTCTTTTAAGAATATCGAAGCTGATGATTTTACATTTATACTTTTCTGGACACTAATATGCCGGTTTTCACCGCATAATTACGTGAAGTCATTGCATGGGAAGGCGGTCCTACCCGCACGAACCCAATAACGTGACAAACCTTCACGCAGGTCAGTTGAAGGGGAAAAAGTTCAGCACCCAAAAATGAAAGTGCCGGTCTATCCGCATGAATCATTAACGAAACTGAATAATAACCTATCAACAACCGCGCGTCGAACGGTTAAAACTATCCAACACTGGTGATGGCATTCACATTACGTGAAGTCGTTGCGTGGGAAGGCGGTCTTACCCGCACGAACCCAATAACGTGGCAAACCTTCACGCCGGTCAGTTGAAGGAGAAGAGTTCAATTATTCCATTAAATGAAAGTGCCGGTCTATCCGCATGAATCATGAAAGGAAAATGAACACTAACCTATCGACAACCGCGCGTCGAACGGTTCAAAACAAAATTCTTAAAAAGGTAAGAAAAACCTACACGCAGGTCAGGTATGGGAAAAGTTTTGCCATCCTACTAAGTGCAAGTGACGGTTCTACCCGCACAATCACGAAAGAGGAAGCAAAACTTCACACCTATTATCAACCACGTTCAAAGGTTAACTTATCCTCAAAAGGCAAGAAAAACCTACACGCAGGTCAGATAAGGGTAAAGTTTTGCCATCCTACTAAGTGCAAGTGACGGTTCTACCCGCACAATCACGAAGGAGGAAGCGAAACTTTAACCCACTATCAACCACGTTCAAAGGTTCTTAATCTAAACACTTGGAAAATTGCTAATTTAAACTAAGTATGCAAGTCATAAGTTTATAAAGCAAGGAACCCAAAGAAGGAAATAACAATCTTATACGCAAAAAGATTAATATTTCAAGAGTATATTACAAGAATGGCCGGGTAACTACCCGCCTAAAAGAAAAAATAAAAAACTATACAAGTCTTAGCAATGGGAAGGGATCTTCAGGATCAAGCCTCAGGGCCGCTACCACTTGGACCCGCTCCGTCAGAACGGGGTGGTTCGAGGAACGCTTTGAGGACAGCTAACCCATCATCAGCAGCAGCTACTTCGTCCACCTTCTCCACCACTGGATGCGGGAAGGCGGCGTATTGGTTCAATGCTTGGTCATAAATGGCTTCAGTATCCACATTGAACAAAGGGAAGTTGGAAGGCGGGACGCCTTTCTCAACAAACCCTAGACCAAGCATGAAGCCGGCCTTTTCCCCATCATCATGAGAAGCGTTGAGGGCTGCGGTCATAGCATCATCGTAAGAGGTCTCTGAAAAGACCCGACGCACAACCTACAAAGAAAACACAAGTATTAGAACCTTTTCTTACAAAAGAAATGCGTGAAGATAAATCTAAACATACCTGAGGCAACGCTTCTCGAAGAAGCCATCGGAGGGCAGCTTGAGCTTCGGTATGGGCGCGTTCGGCTTCGCTCTTGTTAAGGTTGGCAAGTAAAACTTCCTTAGCGGCAGCCTCTTCGACGCCCTTAAGCTTCCGCTGGGTCTGGTCAAGCACCCCCCTTTGGTCCAGGATTTCCTGGAGTTTCTTGGCATCTTCCATTGCCAAGGCATCATGAGCGCGTTGGAGAGCCTCTAATTTGGCCTTGAGCTCCTCATTCTCCACACGCAAAGGCTCAGCAACGGCTTCAGCCTTGGCAGCCCTCTCGGTTGCGTTTCGCGCAGTCTCCCTGGCCAACCGAAGCTGTTCATTCACAGCTTGGGCAGCCTTGGAGCGGGCCTCGAGTCGCGCCTGAACTTCAACCTCGAGGGCCTTGAAGGCCTTCTCCTTGTCGGCGGCAGCTGCCGCCAGCTGTTGGTTCTCCTCCCGAAGAGCACGCGCCTCAGATATGTCCTTGGCGTGAGCTGCTTTCAACTTGTCGTTTTCACGACAAAGCAGCTCGACGCGCGGCTGCATCCGGGCCTGGAGAACCCGAAGCTCATTAGTTAGCCTACCCTCCTGGTAGCTAACCATGGCTTCCCCCAACGCGCCCGGAGGAGCAGCGTGGCGAGCCCAGTCCACGCACTCCACGGGTGTGCGAAGGGTTGTTCCTCGGCGTATGTTCCATCGAGGAACATACACTTCATTGGAATCCGACACTGCAAAAGAAACAAAAGCAGTAAGGAAAAGATGATGAAAAACATAAGGGAAAAAGAAAGGAACCCTACGCACCTGTAGGGTCAATGACAGGCCGATAGCCGCCAAACCCATCACCTGAACCTAAAGGAAATCCATCCAACAGGTCAGGCAGACGGGAAGGTGGCAAAGATCGGCGTGAAGCCCTGCGCGTACCTGATGGTCCGGCCATTGGTGCCGGTGGCGCGGGCATGGTGGCAGCCGCCGTGGTCGCCGTCGTTGTCTCCGCCGCGGTCGCCGCCTCCTTAAAAGCAGCAGTAACCGCCGGTTCCGTGAAGGATGCTGTAAAAATCGCACTCACGGCCGGCGGTGACGTCATCTCGGCCGGAACAGTTGGCTCGACGGAACGAGCAACTGGACCAGCGGATGCAGGCGCAGGCGACTGGGTCGACGCCTCAGGAAGGCTGACCGAGCCTACCGTCATTGGCGAGGAGGTACTCCCCTGCGTTTCACCCAGGATTGCGTCAACATCCACGCCTGCACAAAGAAGAAAGTGTTAAAAGAAAGTTATGAAGTGACAAATCTACAAAGGCATTATGATTATACTTACGGGTTTTCTTGACCCTGAACGTACGGACGGGCGGGGAGGAACCCGAGGGAGCCGGCCTCTTGGTACCGGTCACCGTCGTCTTCGTTGGTTCTCCGGAGGTAACGGTCGTAGCCTCCGGAGCAGTGGTCTTCTCACCACCGGGCTTCCCCGCCACCTCTTCACTATCTGACTCCGTGTCAGATAGAACCACTGGATCAGCTGTGGCCTTCTCCTTCCCCTTCACGCCGGCAGCAGTCTTCTTCTTCCGCACAAGGGGAGGACCATCTGCGGATTCCTCAGAAGACAGGACGTAAGGATTTTCAGCAACGGGTACAGCATTGAGGGGTTCAGGATAGAATATCTCCTTACCTGGCCGCCGGTGGCTCAGGATCTCTTGGCCCGGCGGATAGACCTCCACAAACCTATCCGCCGTTTGCTCCAGGATGGGCAACTCATTGTCGTCCAGAGCACGAGTACCCACCCGCACGGGACCGTCAGCTTCCCGCGGGAACAGGAGCGACTCCAAATTATTCCCCTCTGAAAGAAAAGAAACAGTTAGAAAATAAACTAATATCAGCAAGAAAGACAAGACATACCATAAGGAATAGAGTTCAAACCATATTCAAGAAGGATGGGAAACCGGGACGCATCCTTCCATACCCGGCTCATCCCCAGCAGCACCATCCCGGACTCCGCAAACCGGTAAACCGGAGATTGGACCCGGGATATCTTCGCGAACCATTCCGCCTCCTGGTAGCTGGAAGCGTGAAGGCTCGGAAGCGCTTGACCCTTCTTGAACTTCATAGCAATGGGGATGGCGCGGGCAGAGATGTAGAAGAACTCCCGCTTCCACGATCGGAGACTGCGCTCGGTCACGCAGATCTTCAAACCCTTAATACGGGTTGTTAGGGTGTACCACCCCTGGACGCACCTCCAAGTATAGAAGGTCATCAGGCGGTCCACGTAGGGCTCAATACCCAGAATCCGGCACACCCACTCGAAGTGCCGGACCTTGGCAATCGCCATCGGATGCACCTCGGTCAGGTGCACACCGTGCCTCTCCAGGACACGATACATAAACTTTGTCAATGGAAACCTAAGGTTCCCATAAACAAAGAATGCAGCATATACCCCGATCTTGCCACTGGGGGCATCGTACACAGTCTGGTGGGATTCAGGAAACTCAGGCTCGAGAGACTCGAGCATGAACTTCCTGACTATGTACTGGTACTGATCGAGAGGTAGAGCACACTGGCACTCGCCAGCAGTACTCCTATCGTCGGCTACAGCTTCAGCATCATGAGAAGACATTTTTGCAGAAAGAAGAGTGATTTCGGGAAAATGCTTGCCTGAAAAAGGGGAGTATTTGCCGGAAATCACTAAGAAGAAGAAGAGAGGTGAAAGTGTGGATACAAAGGAGCCTCTCCCCCTTTATATACTAATCGCAATTAATGCGGTGAATTTAATGCGGAGGAGAGAGAAATCGAAGGTGCAATGAAACTATGACACGTGGCAAAAAGCAGGCTGACAACAGCTGTTGACAGGACGCGTGCCAGTAATTTCGCGGCCACGCGCCCGAAAAATCGTGCCCACGCGCCAGGAAAAGCGTCTGGAATGACCATGTTCTGTCACGTCACCATAACTTCCTGCACGTCCTGACACAGTCAGAAGAAACCGTCGCACGACGTTTCAGAGGTTTGGACTGTTCTTATCTTTCCACCAACTCTTCGAATTTCAAAATTCAAAATTTAAAAAATATTAAAAAGTAAGCGGGAAAATACCCCTTACCCCTTGGCAAACAAGTAACCGTTAGACGGATGCGGGTACAGTGTAAAGGCAAAACCCTTCACATACCTAGCACCCGCAGGGAATTGAAGCCAAGTAAACCTTGGCAAACAAGTAACCGTTAGACGGATGCGGGTACAGTGTAAAGGCAAAACCCTTCACATACCTAGCACCCGCAGGGAATTGAAGCCAAGTAAACCTTGGCGAACAAGTAACCGTTAGACGGATGCGGGTACAGTGTAAAGGCAAAACCCTTCACATACCTAGCACCCGCAGGGAATTGAAGCCAAGTAAACCTTGGCGAACAAGTAACCGTTAGACGGATGCGGGTACAGTGTAAAGGCAAAACCCTTCACATACCTAGCACCCGCAGGGAATTGAAGCCAAATATTCCTCGGCAACCAAGTAACTATAAGACAGGCGCGGATACAGTGTAAAGGCAAAACCCTTCACGTACCTAGCACCTGCAGGGAATTGACGCTAGGAATACCTTGGAAGTAAAGTAACCGTAAGACGAGCGCTGGTACAGTGTTAAGGCAAAACCCTTCACATACCTAGCGCTCCGCTGGGAATTGAAACCAGGAAGGATCTTCTGGGCAATGCTTGCGGAAACGGAAATAACATCCCCGCATAGCGGGAACGTTGAGAACTACGTTGTTTGAAGCTCCAGGATGGAATTGGTGGTTTTAACATAATTGATCACTATGTTCAAAACTACCAAAACCTCATGGAGAATCCACACAACTGGGACTCAATGCTCCTGACTTGCGAGGAGGTTACAGACCTACCCGCATCATACCCAAAGACCAAGCAGGAAACTCGGGCATTTCTGCAAGTGACAAGGACTTCCCATGGAAAACCTTACAAAACCCTTTTCAAAACCCTTTGCTTAAGTCCAAAAGTTCACCTCACTTTATTAAACACGCATGAGAAGAACATTGGACTGGGGGGACTTGAAGAGGTAGGTCCCAGCAGAGCCCAGTTGGACCCGCAAGACTCACCTTAAACAGGGACGTCTGCGCAGAGACCAACTGGATCCGCAGGACCAACCATGCTCAGAGAAGTGACGTCCTTACGCGCAGTATGCAAGCTGGTCCCGCAGGAAATGCCTCCCATGGTGAAGGACTCCGCCTGTTCCCGCAGCCTCGGATACAAGCCATGAGGGAAGGCCACCCGCGCAGCATGGCTACACGCACTAGGTACTTAGCTCTCGATCAGTGTCACCTGAAGGAATGAGCAAAGCCGGGAGCAATCCCGCACAGAGGCGGGAGGGGGAATACTCCCGCCCAAATAAGCCAGTCTATACTGAAGGACCTTTCACTGTACCTGACGAGGTATGGGCGAAAGATCTGATCAGGGATACGACAGCTCACTGATACAGTATGGCGAGCAGCATGCTCCTGTACTGTATCACTATTAAGCCGCTGCCTACTCACCAACTACTGTCATACCACGTGCGTAGCCGGCAGTTGGTGGAAAGGGAATAGTATACAGCAGGCCTGGTCGCTATCAGCCGCTGCCTACCCACCAACTACCAGCAGGGCACGTGCGTAGGCTACTGTTGATGAACAGGAACACTGTTGCAGCCGGCCATACCTCCTTGGAAACCTACCTTCGGCTATAAATACCCCAAATGGTATGATCATCAAAGGACAACATATCTTACTACATTATCATCATATTATACCTGATATCTGCTCTAGCAATCTCTTAATATACTTTTATATTTAAAGAGCAATCTAGTCTGATTCTCACGCCGGAGGGTGGTCACAAGGAGGAACCCCCCCCTTCTCAGTGACGAGCTCACGGTGTCTGTTTTGCAGGTTATCAGAAGAACCATCTTCCAAGGGTCTAACCCCTCGTGGGAAACAGCTATCCAACCCCCAGGTTACCAGTAATCTGCCCGGGGTCCGGTTAGTGTTTCTTCACTATTCTAGTAAAACCTTTCATTAGAGGCATCAACAAATGATTAGCCAATAATTTCTTTATTCATAGACAAGGTTGCAAAATTCGTTAGGCGGACCCTAGGCGGCCGACTGGGGAGTTGGGAGTACTCGGCCTTAGTCGGAGAGTACTCGGCGATGGCTCACCGAGAACTCGGCCTAGGCGGGGATTACTCGGGGATTACTCGTTGAGTACTTGGTATCTAGGCGCGATTTTTACAACCATGTTCATAGATAAATTTTCGATTTTCGGATGTCATGCACTTGATTTTAAATCTTTTTAGTTTAGGTCAGGATGTTGCCCATTTTTTTAACGCAATTGTTGTGTATATTGTTAACATCACCACATGACGAATAAACATATATAGTTTATTTCAAATTTAAACTCTTTGGTAACAAACGTATTTTTAGGGTTTTCATAGTAATACCTAAAAAGGTATGCTTTATCGTATTTTTATTCTATGCTTTAATCAATTTCCATAGCTTACTAAATCAATTGTGATGAAAACATCTCATGTTACCATTACTCGTCTAAATTCTATCATGATTACATTATATAATTAATATATTAGATGACTTATTTCAAACTTAACTATGAAATCTTCTGAGCGTATCAAATTATAAACATTCAATTTTTTGAAAGCAAACACAAACACGCTCACTACTCTACACATACTCTTCTCATAAAATCAAAACACATGCACTCCGCAAAATTAAAATCTCACAACTTTTGAAGCACACCATTTTACCACCGGGACAATAAACATTCATGTAATCAATATAACTATTAACATTCAAATAATAATGACACTCAATATATTCAATAGACAAAAAGAACACACCTAAAACTGAAGATTTCGAGGGCTGGAGATATGACTGCAGGCAAGAGAGGCTGGAGTAACAACGGGAAGTGTGTTTCAAGGGTTTTTTTCCCTAATGGAAAGGAGTTAGGGTATGGGTAAATGAGTAGTGATTTGAGAGTGGGTTTAAAAGTTAAAACATTGTACAGCTGGGTAATGAGTTTAATAATTAATAGATTTAATATGTTTATTTAAATATGATTATTATTTTGTTATTTAATTTTGACTCTTTATTTTTTAATAAGTAAAAACATTACCATATTATATTTTAGATGTCAGTACTCTAAAAGATTTCATAAAATATTCGTTTAAAGATGTATGGTTGTTGGACAAGTTTTGATTTTATATATAGACTGTTGAACGGTATGAGACGGTATCGGATGACACCCATCGCCTATAACTAAGTCCACCCTTGTGACTTTGTCATTAGCAATTGGTCATTAAGGCATATCTTTATATATATTGTTGTGGCAATTGGAGCGTGATTTGATAATGCACCAGTTTTTCTGTATCTTATATCATGAGTTTCTTTTTTAAGAAGTATTATTTTGAATGGACAACTCTTAACATGTTTTTAATTGGCAATAGGATAGATACAAAACTTTTAAAAGAAATTGTAAATGTGTACATTGTAATGCTATTAAAAATATGATATATGTATTTAAAAAAACAGTTTTTATAATAAAAAGTTTCTTCGAAAATTAAATTAACGCGTTTGGCTTGTATACATCACCATTAGTGTATCTGTTTGCCGAATAATGTTCGTGTTTAGTCATGGCAAACTAACAATCAGCAAGTTGAAAACAAATACATGTTGTATATTACTACTTATTTTAGTTATACATTAATCAACTTTTGCTACGTTCACGACTAAATATAAATGGTCAGCTATATAAAAATAGAAAACGAGCAAATTTGTAAATAGATTTAAAAATAATAAAAATTAAATAGGGTTACAAGTCGCCAAGTCGGGTAAGAAATTTATTCTTTTAAGAAACTTAGGCATTTTTTAGAACGACGATTTTCTTGTATTAGGCTATATGTTCAAATTTGGAGAGTCTCACTGTCCCACTCTAGCCAGACTATGTTGTCTTAACCGGCCTACGCTGACTTCATAGTTTGGCTTGGGCGTTTCCCTGGAAACCATACCGTCGGCTGCCACTAGGGGTGAACAATAACCGAATCGTTAACCGAAACCGAACCGATATAACCGAACCAAACCGAACTCTTCATTTTTAAATATTTTCAAGCTTTTTCCCTTCTATTTCATGTATTATATGCATTAATAGTTCAATACTATCATTTTTATATATTTATATCTCCATTTCATGTATTAATAACTCAATTTCATATGTTTAAATCTTCATTTCATGTAGTTATGCATTCATTTAATATATTTAAACATTCATTTCATGTATTTTAAGCAAAATTTTAGCCCAAGTTTGATACTGGTTATTAACCGAACCGAACCGATAACCGATCGGTTAGGTTGGGTTAATGCTAATAACCGAACCGTGCACACCCCTAGCTGCCACTTGACAGTAGGTGTGCCGCCACAATAGAGAACTCTCTAGGGTAACACAAGGTGGAACAAAAACCCGGGTAGGTTCAGGTTCGAACTGACAACCTTGCAGAAGCCTAGCTCAAATCTTACTATACAATTAAAGCAATATACAAGATATCCACATGGCCTTCGACTAACATGTCCACATAGGCTTCCAAGTCATCCGGTTTCCATCTATAGAATTGTCACATAATTCACTAATTAATGTTTTCTAGAACTATAACCCCACTAATTAATGTTTTTAAAATCATAACCAACTATTTCCCTTCAAATGATTTAAAAACGATTTTGACTACAAATAATTATTTATAGTTGATTTTCTGTTCCCTTTTTTAGTATGACTATTATCTTAGCAATTCAATGATTTGTATATTTATACAGTTTCTCATTCTATCATTTATACATATTTTTCCTATATCTTGTGGTTTTGAAAAGTACAAGGTAAAGAATTCTTATAATATCTACATATATGTGACGTTTGAAATATTTTTCACCTGTGTGTAACACGGACCAATATCCTAGTCATTTATTGTAATAATCCACCAAAAATGACGCAAGTAAGAATCAAACTTGTGTATACACATAAACACACAAGCATTCTACCATTAGGCCATTGGTGGTGGATATTTATTGGAGTTTTCTCAAATACATATGATATTATAAGCGGTTTGATTATATATAATATGATATATATAAAGTTTTCATATCTATAAATAGAATTTGTTCGAATAAAACTAAACTACATATAGACGAGCTAGGCCAACATAAGTCACCTGTGAAGTATTGTTATCTTAAGGGTCGCCTCATGATTCCTATATTCCCGGTTGGTAAGATATGCCATGTTTATTGCATAGTGTGTTTGGACTCCTTTGTTGATAGCTCCCAGGGTTCAAATACCAACACAACTAGGTTCGGGACATTCTTTTTTATATATTTAGGCTTGCCGAGATATCGGTAAAAGAAGCACCGGTGAATTTTTTTGACTAACCCATTGGATTGAAAATTAGCACTCACACCGGCTAACATTTTGATCTTTGGATGGATATGAGGGAAGCACTCGTGTATGGATCTAGCAGGAGTTTCCCCTCTTATGGGTTTGGGGAGTAGTATATATGTTCACCATGGGCCAGATTGGCTTAAAAGTCGTTTCACGCAAAGTGATCAAACACGAGAAAACGTGCATTGACAACCAACGTGTGTTTATTCCTTATGCATCTGATACTCTTGGATTCCTCGCGCTTGCAACTTGTGGAGCTATTTAGCCGAGTTCAATGACTTATGCGTAGTGATATTATATAATTGTAACTTTAAGATCAATCAATTTAGGTTATAAAAGATTTGATGTTTAAATGGGACTAGCCGCTTGACTTAAATTTCGATGTAACAAGTTATGAAATTAATCAAAATAATAATAGCATCACTTGAAAAAGAAGATTAAGGTTTCAGACAACACTCTCCTGTTAAGATTTGAAAACATGTCCCCCATGGTCATCGCCGACAACTTCCCGGTTAATCAAATAGATCACGTGACGTACATGTGGCTGAGATTATTCGAGTCAATCCATAAGTTAACTTGATAACTAAACCACAAACTTTTTTCCTTTTACATTCAGATTAAAAAAAGCGAAATCCAAAAGACTTCTAGCATATGCTCAATTGCTCATATTTTGGAAAGCCTATATAAATAGTTATAACTTATAAAAATATCTTTCACGTTTTATAATGTTGTTGTTACAAACATATGTTTTTAGTTTTACTATTTGATTTTGGTAAATTTAGGGTGGTGAGTATGGGGTGGGAAACAGAGAAGATGCCACCTTGATATCATTCCTTCCACTCCATGTATTTAGCGATGGCTAATGGTTATTTAACGACTAGATATTTACAAAATTAATAATTAGATTTATATTGTAACTATTAAATCAGTTCAACGGTTTTAAATATATCTCAAACCTATTTTCCCTTTACAAACTCAACTTCAACAAAAAGAAAATCCATTCATATAACGACTCAAAGACACCAAAAAAATTAGTTCAAGTTCCGTGATAACACTTCAGGTTCGCAAAATATGATTGGATGAGAATGAATGAAAAATTATTAATCTTAAATTGCCTCATATCAAATTCGAATTTTTTTCTTTCTTTCCAGAGCTTGTGATACTTTATCATAAATACCCAACCTCTAAATTATTAAAGCCTTTCAAAACTTTGATGTCTTCCAACCAAACACCCGTTTATATGACCTTGGCATATAGCTCAATCTCAACAATATTACCAATATCAAGCATTGCTTGAAAACCCCTAATTTTCACAACTAGTAGTACTTTGACTCATGATATATTTTAAAAGATAAAGTCAAATGGAATCATGTATGATTTCCTTCCAACTAATACGACTTTTCCTAATTTAAGAACACGAGAGTCGAGAACCCCATACACAAGCCTCCGGCTACCAAAAACTCAAGGATTATGGATGTTATTAAAATGTTTTAGTTTGCATAAAGATTTGGCAATTGAATTCATAATGATTATTTGAACGTTCGTATAACTTTTGTTTTGAAAAGGTGACTTTGAGTTTTTTTATTTGTTTAAAGATGTAAACATGAAGATGGGAAAGATCAGATTAATTAATGTTCGATTACAATTTTCTTTAGACACGAACTTTGTCTATGCCGAAGTGAATGTCAATTTCAACATGTTTTGTTCGTACTGGGATTTCATAAAGGTATACCGTGGAGAGCTCATCACACTAAACGATCGTGTTTCGCGGGTAGGAACATATAGTTTAAGTAGTAAGAAAAACTTTTGGTTTTGTTCAAGGCCTAAATGAAGATGCGTCCAATTTGGGTACGTATTAGCCTAAATTAGGAGCTAGGCTTTTGTTTATTTATGGATTATAAATTTATAACTATAACTAGTACTTTACAAAAGATATAAATCACCAACTACATATTATTCTCGTCAACACGACATCAAAATCTATAATGAAATTGTCTGTTAAAACGTCAAAAAGTGATTGGTTAACGGTTTTCCATGGTAATCATGAAAGAAATATAATTTCTTCATGCATGCCTTTAACTAGAACTAATTCAATCCAACGAAACTGGTCCGAAAACATTATGATAGAACCAACAGACGACCCGATAACTACGGTTAAATGAAGCTAATTAAGTTTACCGAAAGTCATGCATGGTGGGGTGAACCACGTACCCTACATGGCTCCATTTCTGCTCACACATAGCCAAAACATCATCGGCCCGGCATGTTTTCTCATATATACGTACACGGTACATCTTTCAATACATCACTCATATTCAAATCATATATATATACCCCCCTAGCAACCTCCAATTACATGCATAAACTTAAGTCACTTAGCCTACTCGACTGCTTTCTTACATATATACTAACTATATATCATATCTTCACATTTGACTCCATTTGGAATGTCTAGCCGCCGATCACGTGGAGCAACTAGGATCACAGACGACCAAATCGTTGAACTCGTCTCCAAGTTGCAACAACTTCTTCCTGAGCTAAGAAACCGTCGTTCCAACAAGGTATGTGTCATAGGACTCACTAGTTAGTAGCTCAGAGGGTTTTGCTAAACGTATCTTTCAACTTGTTACATTAATAATATTTCACGAGATAAAAATTTTATGATATTTAGTTAATAATTAATATAAACCAAGATTCAAATATACTGGTTTTGGATTATATACTCCATAGGGTTTTCATATATTAAAAAATAAAACTCAATAATTTAATGTTCAAAATTATTTTCAAATGTCCCTACACATAATTATGTGTTTCACAATGGTCACACATACAGGACAACAACCTTTTGTACATAAATATTGTTCTAACAGAAAAAACCTACTCAATCCTCATACCTACTAACATACCTGATCATTTTTGTTTAGGCCTCGGCTTCAAAGGTACTACAAGAGACCTGCAACTACGTGAGGAACTTGCGCAAAGAGGTTGATGATCTTAGTGATCGTCTCTCGCGGTTATTGTCCACCATTGATGATGATAGCCCTCAAGCTTCAATCATAAGGAGTTTAATTGATTAGTTAATATTTAAGAACAAATATATTTAAGTACTTTGAACATTTTAAGCTTGGTGATTTGTATTGATTCCTAAAGCTTTGGGTGTAATCCTACCTTTGTATTTGATTGGTAAGCGACAGTTTAATTTTGATAATGATATGCTTGTGTTTAATTAAGTGTACGTGTGTATCTTTATATTCGAGTTAATTTCACCAGTCGTTTCCATTCATTTGTTTTTGTTTCAAGAATCAAGTAATCAACATCATATAACACTACTAGAAATAATGCCTTTAATGATATGCGCACAATGACACGCGGTGATTTATGACGCGTATTTACGTGTGTCATTAAAAAAACGTCATATTTTTTAAAAATTAGAAGAGTTATGACACTATTTTTGTGTGTCATTGAACTAATGTCATAAATTAAAATAATAAAACCGCATGTCATGTATGCATGTCATCTTTGAATCCAAATAAAAAATTGAAACCCCACCCAATCTCCAGTCAATCAGACCCACGATCTTCTCCCAATTCTCTCACAAACGCTATCTAGGGTTCTTTGGTCATTGATCTTCTCCATAAGTCCCACGCTACAACACGCCATCTGTCTACCACGGTGCTACAACACCATGACCCGTTCAATTTTCAGTCGGCTAGGGTTAACTACCTTAGGGTATTAGGAGTTGATTGAAGTAAAAATTTTCAATCTATTGAAGGATTATATGCAGGATTTCATCTATTATGAGGTATATGCCTTCAATTTTATCTTGTTCTACTATTAATTGGCTAGGGTTTAATGGACTGTTAGTTTAATGTTTGTTTTCAATTCAAGTTACATATTGATTGCAAAACCCGAATGAATTGTTTTCTAAATGCTGAAATCTTAATGTTGATCTCGATTATATGGAATATATTTATATATATATGCAATTTCAGGGGTCGATGGGCATTCCCACTTGTACCCTCTGCTTTCCAATTTGTATAATTAATCTATGCATATACAAGCTGAAATTTTTCTCAAGCCAGCTGCCCAACACCAGCTCTCAACGCTACCATGTCCCATCACCACTGCCATGTTGATGTTCTATTCGAAGTTTTATCGACTTTGTTTCCTTATTATCTTCTTGCTTTTTCTCTGATAAAATACTGAACTTCTTGTATACCTTCTTGCTATCTCATCAAATCCTACTATAATGTCGAATGTTCTGACTGAGGTTGATGAAATAGAAGTTTCATGGGATCGTTCTGAATACGAGAAGTTGTTGGAGACTTACGGCATTCCACCGGAGTGGGAACCGGAGTTTCCTTCTCCGGGTTCTATAACCAGCCTGCAGCCGCCTGGCAAAATGGCTGTCTGTTCTAATTATTTCGTCTATGGGAATTTCCGTTTTCCCATAACGAAATTTTTCATGAAGGTGTTAACTGCTTATGGGTTTCATTTATCCCAATTGCATCTGCGTGCTGTAATGCGGATTCGTCACTACGAATTCGTATGTATAGCACGTGACCTGGTACCACATATTGACCGATTCCCCATCTTCTACCGACTTGCCAATCGTGACGGTTGGTTTACGTGTCAAGGATTCTCCGATCGAAGTATCGGATACGAGGTTGAGAAGGGGTTTGCCAACTGGCGCAATAAGTTTTTTTGGATCTCAGAGGACGTGGTACCTGTTGCCATGGTCTGTCGTCCGGTTAATTCTGCACTCCTGGACGTTGTCACGGCCGCTCACGAGGGTCGTGATTGGTATCGCATTCTAACAGCGGAGCCAACGCCAATGCAGTCGTTGCCTGAGGAAGCCCTAGTGTGGGCAGGCATGAGCCGCTTGTGGCCATCATAATTTATGGAGCCTATTTTCGTTGATCTGAATGAACGTAAGTTGTCTTTTTTGCCTTTTCTCTTCCTCGAGGCTTTTCATAATTGATTTTTCATCTTTTCAGGTCGGGGCTCTATGCTTAACGCCCTTTTTGAAGATAGGGGTTGTGTTCGTAAAAGCATCCGTGATGCGGGGGACCAACCTATCCTTGAGAAGACCAAGTCTCGATTTCTTTTTCCAACGAAGGTGCGGGCTGAACCTGTAATTTCGGACACCACCTTTCAAACAGGTGCGTATGTTCTAAACCCTCCTCCGCTTAATGTCATTACTTCTGATGGGATGATCGCCATTCTATCATCAAGCGATGATGACGATGCCTCTGAGTTTTCTGCCTCCCAAGAGGAGAGGAATTCTGATGACGATGCCCCTGAATTTTCCTCTGTCTCTCATTTACTGACAGAGTTGGAGAAGAAGAGAGCTTTTTCGTTCTTTCAAGCGGGTGATGCGGGTGCAAGAACCGTGGACGCTGGAGAGGGGTCATCGAAGAAAAGAAGGAAAACCCAACGTCCCAAGAAGCCCCAATATAGTCTTGCGGAATGGATGGATATAGTGGATGGTATGTATTTCACTCTATATACTGTGTTGTTTTGAAGTGTTAGCTAAGTGTAGCTTTTCTTTTTTGCAGATCCATCGATTTTTGGGGACGATGTATCTGAGAGGTTGCCCACTCCAACTCCCAAATCCGATAAACCACTGTCTCCTCCGCCTGAGAATACAACAGAAGAAAAATCACCCACTCATCCGGTTGATGTTTCGGTGGAGGAACCTAACATCCAGTTTGGTACTGATAGTCGTTTTGACTATCTTTTTCAGACTGGGAGTGCCACTGGTTCCCAGGAGGACAACCCTGCCGTGAATGCGGAGGGTTTCAGGACCGAGGAGTCTCCCCCTCGTTCTCCTCCACAAATTTTTGCTACCTCTTCCCCTTTAACCACTGGTGGGGAAGGAGGTTATCAGATTGGGCAAGCGTTCCGAGGTGTCGGGGAAGCAACCACACAGACTGCTCCTCAACAGCTATCTTCAATCCCCGTGCGCCTCGAAGCCTCAGGTTCTCGTTATTACGGAGATGTGAACCTTGGGGATGATTATGATATGTTTGTCCCTCCAAGAGATATTACAAATGGGTCCCGGTTTTCTGATCCCGGGACCTGTATGAGTTTTGTAAAACACTGTGTGCCGCCTGCCGAAATGATGCACCAACATGACCGCTCCCGCCACGACCTTCATACTGACTTATCTTTTTACCTGGCTAATACTTTGGCCAGTAGCCAGGATATGACATTCGTCAATTTCGGGTCTCGTTTGTATTCATTTTGTAACATGTCGATTCTTCGCGTTTTATTTAATAAATTATACTTTGTATTTGTGGTTAAATTTGTAAAACCGAACCGGCAATTTGAGCAAATCATTGATGTTATAACTCTAGCGTGTGCGAGGTTCGTCAAAATACCGTTAATTTTAGTTTATAAGTTTGGTTAAATAAACTTTAGGGGCTAAAATGTGTTTTCCTTAAAGCTATACAAGGTTTAATTTAGTTATAAACCAAATACCAAACTTGAGGGACTTTTTTTGAAAATATGTAACATATATTTAAACCTAAAAACCCTAACCTAACTCATATTATTCAAGCCGCCAGCCACTCCAGCCATTTTCCGGCGACCCCGCAAGTCCGGCGAGAAGCCGGCGACGCCATCTCCCGGCCACCACCGCACCACCACCCACCTCCGGTCGTCTTCCTCCACCCTCTCTTTCGTAACTCCGACCCCAAACACCTCCGTGCCCAACCTCGCTGCTCTCTTTCCCTCTTCGGTCGCTTTTCCGGCGACCGGAAAAACCATACCTCAACCGTCTCTCTCTACCTCTGTTCTCTTTCTCTCTCGGCTCTAGCTCTCTCTCTCTCTCTCGGCTCTCTCTCTCTCTCTCTCTCGGTGAACTCTCTCTCTCGTCTCTCTCTCTCTCTCGACTCTCTTTCTCTCCCCGCGTCTCTCTTTTTTTCTGATTTGATTTTCTGGCGCGCCTCCGGCGGCCGGAATTAGCTCCGGCGACAAGGTAGGAAGCCTAGTGGTGGTGACCCACCACGTCTCCGGCAGCCTTCATCTCCGACGACTCGTGAACGACTAATAGGTAAAAAAATTAGCAATTGTGAGTTTAATTAACAAATTATTATCTTGGTTCGGTTGGTTGGTTACGTTAGTTGTTGAACTAGAGGTCACGGGTTACAAGTCTCATCCTAGATCGGTTTTGGTATTGTTTCTTTTTATACTTAATAAATTTACTATTACTACTAGTATTAACATAAATACATAAGGATTATTATTATTAATATTAACAAGATAATATTTATTATTATTATTATTATCACTATTATTATTGTTATTATTATCATTTAACAAAACAATTATTAATATCATTATTTTCATAATAATAGATTATTATTATTACGATTATTATTATCATTAATAGTATGATTATTAAGTAATACTACAAATTCTATTATACAAATATTATCTACTTGTTTTACTAAACCGAAACCCATGTCGGGCCTAGTTACCATTTAACGTCATTGTCACTCGAGTTATATCTTTTTATTACTAATACTACTATTACTAAAATGTTATAAGTATTAGTTATTATTAATGTGACACATATAATTATTATAATAATAATTATTATTAATAAAACTTATAAATCTATTAATAACGTTTTCAATAATAAAGTAATAATTATTATATTTATTATTACTACTACTATTATTAGTTTTAACAACATTTCTCAATTGGTAGTATTACTATGTATTATTATCATCTTTATCTTATACATATCAATATATATATATATATATATATATATATATATATATAATGAAACATATATTTCTTTTAAATTATTATTATCACTATCATTATCATAAATAATATTATTATAAGCTTCATTATAAATTCATTTTTTTTATAAAACCGAACTCTTGATTTAAACTCGTTTTGTTTTTATTTAATATTAGTTTATAGTTATTTAAAAGCCCAATAAAATAATATTATATTATTTTAAATTAATCAATTAAGTGTGAGTCCCTAATCATTTACAAATTAACCGGTAATCCGATCTACAACCGAACCTCATCGTTCATTGTTTCCAATATAGTTTCATTATGGTTTCAAGTTCATTAACATATATTATATTATTTATCTTAGCTAAGGTGTTTATCGTTTCAAGTCGGATATGTCGTTTACCGTTCAGCTTCATTTACTTATCTATTTATTTCTCGGTTCATCAATCGAGGTGAGTAACTTCATACCCCGTTTTCTATCTTTTGTTTTTGGGGTGACATTTCATATTATCAAACCAAATGCTTTATTTATTTGAAATCTTAAACCCACAAACGTGATTGTATACATTACTTAAATACTTGCTTGATTTGGTGTTCTATGCTATATGTCTATTTGTTAATCGCTTTCGGTTGGTTGAATCTATAAATCCTAGACCATTTGGTAATGGCAAGGTGTCGTTAGCGTAACACAATTAACGATATTCTATTAAATCCTAGACCATTTGGTAATGACAAGGTGTCGTTAACGTAATGCAATTAACGATATTCTATTAAATCCTAGACTACCTGGCAACCCCTTGTAGCTAGCTGGCGCTAACGTAATTCTATTAGTGATTGTCAATTTATCCAAGTTGTTGATTTTATTTATTGTTTTGTATACAAGTTTTGTGGCTTTTTATTACTATATACTTATATGCTCAAACTTATGAATTGCTCACCAACCTTTGTGTTGACAAACTTTATTTTATGAAATGTTACAGGTTTGACTTTTGTTGACTCAAGGACTTGATGAGAAATGTTACCAAGACTATTAGGGTATTAGTAAAACGAACAATATAAATGTTACTTTTATTAAATTTGTTTGTGTGAACGAGAGGTGTTGATTATTGATTTTTGAAATAAATGAGTTGATTAAATATTGTCACTTTAAGTAGTGTCTTGCGTATTTGGGCAATCGATGCACCCCGGCATGTTCCGCCGCCTTTGGTCGGGGTGTGACAAATTGGTATCAGAGCCACAAGACTATAGGATAGGTGGTTAGACATAACGACCTAGTATAGTCTTTACTTTAGGGTCCTTATACGTGTTTACTCTACTTGATTGTTCAATACACTTGTTTATTTATATACTTATTTATTTTATCAAATCATAAATACACATACACACACTTTCATAGTACTCCAAGGTATCCTTACCTTAAAACGCAAAAACATTAGTTTTTATTGTGTTTTATGGATCACGAGCTTAACTAAGCAAGCCAACCGAAACATACTCACTCTTCACCAAATTTCCAAACCATTCACCATCCAAAGCCTAAAACCTCTCCATACACACGCAGGCTTCACTTTACCCTTAAATTCCTTTATATATATATATATATATATATATATGTATGTATGTATACCTACATACAACTAGTGTTTTATAACAACCTCATGTGTTCAAATAATCACTTTTAAATTTACACTCTAAAAATATGTATATATATGTATATATTGTATCGCCATGACAATAAAATTTGATTATGAGGATTTGTTTTCAAAGGTTGTTAAACGATTATGAGTACAATTTCAAGATTTTAAATATTGTCACCTAAGGTGATAAATCTCTTAATAACTTTATAAATACGAGGTTTCATTTGAATGTTGAATGAGGGAATTATTTAGTAATAAATTACAACTTTCACCATATTTCATAAACTCAATGACCATGGCTTTGCAAATCTTTTGGGACGCGTTTACAAATACTTTATGCTTCGTATTATGACCTGAATTTTGTTCAATAACGATTGACGCAACTATTACATCTTATTATCGCAAGCATAATCACTCTATATAGCTTATTTTCATCACAATAACGTTATGTATACAAACACCTTTAACAATTTGGGTTACAATAATTACATTTAATAATGGTTTAAATATTTTACCTAGCTATGCGTTACCGCGATGCTTTGTTGTTATGTACATTTCTTGGAAAAAAAAAGTAAAACGACTTTACTTGAGACTTCGTTTTCGATGTTATTCTGATATTTTCAAAGTGCATATAAAACACGATTTACGTATTTCGACATAAATTCGAGTCTCACAATTATTGCGATTTTATTTTCATTTGATGAGAGGTTTCGATGGTAACTTTACGCTCATGAGATTTCATTTTGTGTCTTGATTATTCATGACCAAATCCAACTATTCAATAACAATTTGTGTAATACTTTCATAGCCTCATTTTCGCTACAAATTTTGTTTATCTTTTAAACGATATTTCCATGACTACGTTATTCATATTTGAGCATTTAAGTAGTGTCTTGTGTATTTGGGCAATCGGTTGCACCCCGGCATGTTCCGCCGCCTTTGGTCGGGGTGTGACAGATTGGTATCAGAGCCACAAGACTATAGGATATGTGGTTAGACATAACGACCTAGTATAGTCTTTACTTTAGGGTCCTTATACGTGTTGCCTAATGTGTTTACTCTACTTGATTGTTGAATACACTT
>NW_027503939.1:0-30992 GCF_021521415.1 Bidens hawaiensis | reverse complement strand
AGGGATCACTCAAGTAACAGAGACGAAAATGGACGATGAAGTCCACCTCCAGTTCCACAGGTTACTATTACTAATTACTGGAGTGACTCTGATGATGAAATAGATGAAGAAGAGTGAGCTATTTATCAGAGGTCTCTAGTGAAGAAAATAGAGATAGAGGATGAAGTGGATTTGGGAGATTCACTTGAGTTGATGTTTGGTGTTGAAGAAGAAATAGAGGATGACGTGGATTTGGGAGATTCACTTGATTTGATGTTTGGTGTTGAGGAATAGGTTGAGAATACGTTGTGTGAGGAGGATAAGTTTTTGGATTTTGAGTTAGAAGGGTTGCTTGAGTATGATGAGATAGGTGAGTTCGATTCGGAGGGTGACTTGGCATTTTTTGAATCCCTATTAGATGATATGGAAATGGTGGTAGTGGAATGGCATCACAGCTAGCCCGTGACACTTATAATAAAGGTTGCTCATAAATCAAAACCACGGGAGAAAGTGAAGAGAAGAACATCTGCAAACCAGAATAATTTGCAAGTCAGAAGATGGTCTACAGGAAAGAAGAAGCCATTGAAGTTCAAGAATGTCCAGTCTTCTCGATACATGTCATGCATCCAGTTCATACCAGGTAAGTTTAAATTTTGGTGGTCTGACCCGTTAAGGATTTTAAAATCATTTTTCAATTCCACCGAGAAAATTTCAATGTTTAACAAGTATCGGGTGGAACTGAACGGGTTGGACAATGCACAATGTAAGTGTGGGGATAGGATATTTGAGTCGTAGTTTAATTTAAAAAAAAAATAAAAAATGTCCCTTGATTTTGTCTCTTTTTGCACTTAAATGGAAGATGAGGATACTTATCAGGAATCGGTTTTTCAAACTACTAATAATATGAGATAATATTAAAGAAGGCGTACTTAACTTGGGATGTGTCGGTAGGCCTAACTAGTCTTGAAAGGTTTCCATTGCATTTTTTTAATAAACCTAATTAATCTTAGATTTTGTGGGTTCTCATCCTAGGGGGGACAATAAAGCTTAAATTCGATAAGGTATAGAGAGTATTACCATAAGCTGCCTAAGGTGGTGAGAATTGAATGCACTTTAAAATTAGCACGCCACTCCATTTTATGAAAATAAATAAAGAGTTGTGGAGCCCCACAAATATCCAATTTTATACAAGCTTTAGTCTTTAGTTATATATTTTAGGTAAAAGATGCCTAAGTGCACAATAAAAAAATAAATAAGTAAATAAAGAAAAGAAAAAAATGAGAAAAGTTATGTAATGAAAAATGCCAAAGAAGCATTCTCAAAAATAGAAAAAGAGGCCAAAGTGCACATACTAGACGAGATGGAGAGTTTACATGTTACCAAGGGGATGGCGACTCTGAGGATACACTATTGGGGCTCGAAAGTTTCTAGTCAATAAATATTTTCTTAGGGTATATAGGACAAATTCCAATAATATTTAGGGCATGTTCGTACGACCTCACTTGACCTATCATCTATAATTCCATCTAAGTGTATTTTCTTCTTACCATTAAGGGGTTGTTATCTTACGGTGATATGTTTGAACCAGTTTGCTTCAACTCGATTATTTTTATTTGTCTTTACTATGCTTGAGATGGGGTAGGTGGATCTTAACTCCAAAGGTGTGAGGCCCATAGGTTTTTGATATCACATGAACTTCATTGCTTAATGTGTGTGGGGGCTTGATAGGCTGGTGGCTGGGTTTAAGTGGACAACAATATCGGCAATCGCATTTTTTACGTTTATCTGAGCTTTAAGATAACCTAATATGTTTTTAAGACTGTATTTCTCCGTTCTGATTCCATTGCAATGAGACTTTTTTAGGGACGAAAAAGAGATAAGTGTGGGGATATTTGATATAATGCTTAACATACATAATTCCCGTGTACATTTTATTAATATTTTATTAATTTATGTTCGGTTTTTGTTAACATTTGTATACTACTAACTTATTTGAATAAATGTAGGTCCTGGGACTTGTTAGTGGTAAAAGAGGGCGAAAAACGATCAAAAACAGCTAAACTGGCGAACCAGAGCATCAGGAAACGAACCGGACCGAACCAGGAGCGAACCGGACCGACCAGGCTGCCCCCCCCCCCCTCTTTTGGCCAAAGCGCCGCTGCGACCAGGAGTCCCAAGCCCGCAGCACGGCGCGGGGAGGTGTTTCCAGAATCTTCTTCAACAAATTTTGGGTTTAGGCTTGTATTTTCCTATTTAAATACCCCTAAACTCAACCTAAAACATAACCTGAATACCCTAGCCGGCCAGGACGAATTTGGGAGCCTTAGAAGTGATCTTTTGGAGGTTTTGAAGGCTTGGAATCATACGGTGGCGTGCATATCGATCAAGAACGAAGACCACGGGTTTTATCGCCTTTAATCTTTCGTTTCTTTTATTTTTCACCATGAATTCTTTTATTATTGTTTTGTTCGATTTTACCATGCTAGGCTAAACTTTATAGACTGCCTAGGCTTATGATGAACATTTGTTGATGTGTGATTTTGACTTGGTATTTATTTATCGTTATGGTTTCATGAACTAGTAAAAGGTTTGATTATATCAAATTGATGTATATGGATATTTAGGATTGTTTGATTGGTTGTTACTATTCCATAGTTGCCTTGATTATTGTTTGTCATTATGATAGGTTACTATTCGGTCAATTACTTTGTGTTCTTGATTATTTTATGATTGCTTTGCAATAAGATCATAGGAATAATAATTATTAATTAAATAAACCTAAGTGTGCTGCTAACCTAAATAGTTGTAAGGTGCTAGGTTATTGATAGGTCTTTGTTGATCAGGATTGCTAGATTTAGTTCTTCGTAAGGAGTCCGTCTAGGTTTGATTGATTAACTTTGTCTATCGAGTCAATTGAATATATTAGACTGCATTTGATTTCCACGCTGTAAGGTAGGATTTCGTTTAAAGGAACTAGTTTGTAATTGATTAGGTGACCGTAAGGAAACTTGATTTTTAATACTGGTGTGCGTTAAAACTTATTAGAAATCCATAGGTGTCTCTTGAGAAGGGTCAGGGGTCCTGTTCGGGTTTTCTCGTAAGCGTCTATTTCACGATCCCAGTTTCATAACTAAATAGTTTCCCGGTTAATTGATAACTGAAACTTAGGGGATTATAGCATAGGTGGTTGTTCATTATCATCTGAATAAGTCTAAGTTCTAAGTTTAGGTCGTCTTTAGTTTTCTTAATTAGTTTGAAATTAGTTTATTAGTAAAACTCCCTTAAACAAATAATAAATGAATAGTCGTGTCTGTAGTTGAGTCTAATTTAGCTAGTTTACGTAATTAAAGAGTCTTATGGGTTCGATATCCGGACTTACTTAGCTATACTAGAGTCGATCGGTTCACTTGCCGGTTAGTATTTTAGTTAACTTTAAGAGTCTAGAATTTATTACTTAGTGTCTAGATTAGCTTAATTTTTGTCAATAATATTAAACTACTTTTAGCACATCAAGCTTAGATAGATTTCTTGAAGAACTTTCCACGTTTTCTATTGCATATCTTCTTATAGGTACATAATTAGCATCCCCAATGTGAAAGAGTTCATGGTTTGAGAACACTGGGTAGATTGGAGGGTGTTGGTCATATGTGTAGCTCTAAGATTTATCATTCTTGCTCTTTGTTTGAACTATTCCACATATATCAAATGCCTTGTGTTCTCTCCTCATATTTTCATAATGTTTCTTGAGTTTAGGGGTTATCTATGGCAACTTCGGAATTGTTTTGTCATCCTTTTTGTTTGATTCCTTATTCTTTTGTTTACCTTTTGAAGATTTGTTACTGTTGCAACTACATGTGCTCCCTTCACTGGAGTATTCACTCCATTTTTTCTTTTTGCTCAAATCTGTCATCTTTTCTTCCTTCTCATCTGCCTTACCAGGTTTCTTCATGACAAACTCTCCTTCAATGTTCACAATTACATCTTCATACTGCTTCACAAACTCTTGTTTGTCTTCAAATACACTCTTGAACTGCTTTAAGTATTCATTTCTACTCTTTTTGACTACTTTCAGTGGATATTTGTCACAAAAAGGTGGTTGGTACCTTCTTGTATTTTTATTCAAGTGTCATCTTATCCACATACCCAACTATGTTTCCAGTAGATACCAAGTTTTTCAGAAATTCCATTTGGATCAGCAGCTCAGAATTTTTGAGCTTCTCTTCTGTGAACATCTTCTTCAGGCCTTCAATCTCAACAGTCATTCTTGACTGAGTCATGTATGCTAATAATATTAAGAGTCTAGAATTTATTACTTAGTGTCTAGATTAGCGTAATTTTTTTAATAATATTAAACTACTTTTAGCACATCAAGCTTAGATAGATTTCTTGAAGAACTTTCCACTTTTTCTACTGCATATCTTCTCATAGGTACATAATTAGCATCCCCAATGTGAAAGAGTTCATGTTTGAGAACACTGGGTAGATTGGAGGGTGTTGGTCATATGTGTAGCTCTAAGATTTATCATTCTTGCTCTTTGTTTGAACTCTTCCACATATATCAAATGCCTTGTGTTCTCTCCTCATATTTTCATAATGTTTCTTGAGTTTTGGGGTTATCTATGGCAACTTTGGAATTGTTTTGTCATCCTTTTTGTTGATTCCTTATTCTTTTGTTTACCTTTTGAAGATTTGTTACTGCTGCAACTACATGTGCTCCCTTCACTGGAGTATTCACTCCATTTTTTCTTTTTACTCAAATCAGTCATCTTTTCTTCCTTCTCATCTGTCTTATCAGGCTTCTTCATGACAAACTCTCCTTCACTGTTCACAAATACATCTTCATACTGCTTCACAAACTCTTGTTTGTCTTCAAATACACTCTTGAACTGCTTTAAGTATTCATTTCTGCTCACTTTGTCTACTTTCAGTGGATATTTGTCACAAAAAGATGGTGGTACCTTCTTATATTTTTCTTCAGGTGTCATCTTATCCACATACCTAACTATGTTTCCAGTAGATACCAAGTTTTTCAGAAATTCCATTTGGAAGAGCAGCTCAGAATTTTTGAGCTTCTCTTCTGTGAACATCTTCTTTTGGCCTTCAATCTCAACAGTCATTCTTGACTGAGTCATGTATGCTTGCATACAATCCTCCTCTAAGCTTTTAATGTACTTTTATATGTGGCCTTACTTGTCTCATAGACATTCAGAAATGCCTTTTTCCTTCCACAATCAGATTTCCACATTCCAATCTCCTTGTTGAGTTCATCAATTTTAATAAGAAGATCAGAAACAGAGGGTTCAGATTGTACCTGTGAGCTTGAAGATTCTGCCATGTCCTGCACTTTTGACATGAAAGCTACATTTGCTTTCTCCATCTCTGCAGCATGGTTGCTCCAGTCAAACTTCCCATCCTGTGGTACTATGGTTATTGCAACATTTCCTTGGTCTCTAGCTTGATTCACAACATTTGCATTCATTCTTTTATGGTTGCCTTGAGCTTGAGACTGGTTGTTTCTTTGTTGTGGCTGAGCTTGATGTTGATGGGGTCTATTTTGATTCTGGTAGGGATTGTGATTAACCAACAGGTTTCTCTATTGGGTTCCTTGGTAACTCTGATATTGGTACTAATAGAACTGGTTCTGATTCATCTGATTACCAAACTGTTTTGGTTGATTACATTCCCTTGCAAAGTGCCCTGGTTGCTGGCAGTTGTAGAAGATAGCCTTGGACTTGTCAAATCCGATCCTGTCATTTGGTCCTGTGAAAGATGATCTTCCAGTCCTGTTGTAACGCCCGTCAATTTGCGGTTTAGAGGCATAAAGTTGTAAAGTATGTGTAATTCTCGGGACTTAACCGACACTTCTCGGGATCCTTCTCGTCACCTCGGTACGTTAAATCACTTAACTTTCCACCCAATTTGCTACACACTTCATACAGGAGGGACTAGAGTGTAATTTATTTTATATCATAATATAAAAAATAAAAAAAATAAAAAAACCTAACCCTAATACCCTATTCAGCGCCGATCGGAAGTGAGACCCCCCCTTGTGCGAAAATCTTCTGTCCAGCCAGCTTTGATCCATAAAAACTTCAATTCCAGGTCGGTTTTATGATTCTCCATGCCTTTTAAACTTTAATTGATCTTTATATTGTGCGTATTGATCGATAAACGACTTGTTGTAGGCTGACCGGATGGCTGTCCAATTGAGCTTTTCCGGGACTTTTTTGAGTGAGGTTTTTGCATCAAAATCCTCTTAGGTATTTGTAGTACATCATACTTAAAAATCATATTCATTGGAGGTGTTTAGGTCGGTCAATTGATTTTAGTTCGAAAACTAGGGTTTATCGGGTGTAGAAATTGTTGAGTTTGATGCGTTAATCGATTGAATGACCAACCGAATTAGTTTTCATAGCCTTAGGGGGGTTTAAGGGCTGCGGGAAAATTATTTTTTTGGTACTCGGGGCTGATTAGGTTGGTGATTAGTCAATCGAGTAAGCGGTGCGCGAATTGTCGTTTAAACGCTAAATTGAGTGTTGAAAAAAGGAACCGTCAACCATATCAACTTGGGTGACATAATTAAAATGTATGAAAAGGTTAAGATGGGAATTTGGTCCATTTGGGGCTGATTTGTTTGGCAATTGGTTTTAAGAGTTATTACGTGCGTATTCGTCTCGATTTGCGTACCGACGGGTGAGTTGTGCATCATGGTTAGCCCCGACCACGATCGAGGGGTGGATTTGATTAATTGAAAGGTTTTAGGGGCTGAGGTAAAGTAAGTTATTATGGGTTGGGCCTCGGGCCAAATTGTTGGGCTTGAACGGCCCGTTAGGCAAGTGTGTTCTTACGGTCTAGTTTAGTAACGCGTTTTATCAATTTACAGGCCCTTACTTGTGAGTGTGCACTTAGAGATTTCCTAGCTCGTTGCTGGTGTTTTGTTGATTTCAGGTGAGTTCATGATGCCCTTTTTACTCTTTTAAATATTGGGCTAGCATGCACACCTAAGTGTTTTCTTACTTGATGAAATGTTTTAAACGGTTTTATATAGGCTTGCTAGTATATGGTAGGCCTTGGGATGTTAATATATATATATATATATACACATTATTGTTTGGCCTCTATTTGGCGATGTTGTAGTCGTTTCGACTACTGATGTTGCGTATGCCTACTTTGTGTTTGCATGCGTTGATGTTACGTGTTTGGGTTGTACGTTTGCTCGACCCTGATGTTATACGTGGATGTTATATATATATATATATATATTGTTATATATATAGGGATGTACTTAAAGGATGTTTATACATATATTTTGTATATGTATATATGTATGAGAATGTTTAGTCTTCGGTAATGATGATTTAATGGATCTACTCTTTTTATTGTTAAACTTTTGGTATGATTATCATAATTATTATTGCTAATATTATTTCCTTAAAACTTGAACTCACTCAGCTCAAGCTGACTTTGTGTGCATATTAGTGTGAGTTTCAGGTTAGGAAGAGGATGCCTTATCGCTTGGACGTGCACGAAGCTACTTGGACGGTGAAGGGCATACGTGGATGGGAGAATGTACTTTGAACAATTTTATTTTAAATAGTTTTATGAATTACATTTAAAATTGGTTTTGGGCAAAATTCCCGGGTTTTAGGGAACTTATCTTGCGATTTATGTTTTCCGCTGAATTTACCCTCTGAGACGTTTGTTTTAATGGAAGAAACCGTTTTCAAGTTTAATTATTTTAATAAGTGTTTTGCATGAATACCAACTTTGGGGTTCTCGCGCTTCGGGGCCTTACAAGTTGGTATCAGAGCCATGGTTCAGGGATCCGAGCATCTCCGAATGCTTGGACTCAACTGTAAGAAAGAAACTAGTATGCCCACCGCGAGTAGCTGCACGCCAAGAGGTAACTTTAAATTATTAGTCATTCCTTTAAATTTAAAAGTTTCCAGTATGTGATTAACTGTCTAAGTGTTAGATAGAAAGCTAACGATGTTAGGGGCAGGGGGTGCTTAGGACGGGCGGGTAAAGTAAACAACCAATTACACTTGATCAACGTCATTAGTAGTTTACCGTTACCTTACATGTTCTAAATGCCACTTGTACTTAATCATGTTAAAATTCTGTCTTTGTAGGGATAAGTCATGGTAAATACTCGAGCAGCTAAGAGAGGTGTTCCTAGTATTCGCGGCCGTGGTCATAAGCCACGTGCCGAAGCCGAGAGTGAGATTCCTACTCCCCAGCAGGAGACCCCGATTCATGAGGAGGGGGATAACCCCGCCTTGGTTCCTGCTATGCGCACGGCTATCACGGATGAGGTTTACCAGGTGCTCCATAGCGCCATTCCCGAGATCGTTGCTGAGGCCGTTAGGGCCATGGAGGAGTCACTGGTTGGTAAGGGTTCCGAGAAAGGAAGGAAAAGTAAGGAGGTGCAGGTCGATGAGGAAGAGGAAGTGTATGTGCCGAGTGGGGATGAGGATGAGGTGCGGACTATTAGTGTATCTACCCGGGGTTGCTCATATGGTGACTTTAAGAAGTGTGACCCCCCTTCTTTCGATGGTACTAAAGATGCATTGGCAGCACATCAGTGGGTGAGAGAGATGGAGGCCGTTCTAAGGGTTAGTAAGTGCAAGGGGGATGACATGGTGACTAATGCTACTGCCTCGTTTCGTTCCGAGGCGCTGTGTTGGTGGGATAACTTGGCGCAGGCTATGGGTGATCGTTCGATTAGGAGGATGATGTGGGATGAGTTGAAGAAATTGGTTCTCGATCAGTTTTTTCCTCCGCATGAATTGGATAAGATAGAACAGGAATTCTTGACCTTGGAGGCTGGTACTATGTCGCATCGGGAGTATACCACCAAGTTTAACAAGATGGCTCGATTATGTCCCGATTTGGTTACTCCCGAAGCCAAGAGGATTAAGAAGTATATGAAGGGGCTTCCGGTGGATATTCGTAGGGGTGTGTTGACTACCGACATGAACTCTTTTCACTCGGTGGTTACTCTAGCAGGTACGTTGTATGATCAGAGGGAGAAGTTACCGCCGACCGAGACTAGGAAGACATGCAACTCAAATTCGTACGGTAAGCGGCCCGGGGGAAACAATTTTAATTCATCTAAGAAAAGGGTAAAGACTGAGACTTTTGAATTTATGAGGGATGCGACATTCGGTAATTGCAAGAAGTTCGGCAAACCGCACAGGGGAGAATGTAAGAGTGGGTCTGGCACAAGTTTTCATTGTAATAAGGTTGGACACCCCCATTTCGAGTGTCCGACATTGACTTGTTTCCGCTGTAAGGGTTCGGGTCACTTGGCATCAAACTGTCCTTCCAGTAAGGCGGGGGGGTCCGGTCAGGGGACTTCCTCGAGGGGGAAGATGGAAGAGAAGCCGGAAGCCAGAGCGAGGGCCTTCAACATCTCCAAGAAGGAAGCGAAAGAGGATGTGGATGTCGTTTCAGGTTCTTTTCGTTATTTAGCTTTCATTCCACCGTTATAATTTCTTATTAGATGATCATGTAGCTAAGCAGTAGTATAATATTGTCCTAGGTACCTTTCTACTTGATGAATCACAGGCGTCAGTTTTATTTGATTCGGGCGCCAGTAGAAGTTTTGTGTCTACCGGTTCTGTTCCTCGTTGAATAAATCACCCGAGCGCGTAGTCGATGTGTTTGAGGTGGAGGTCGCCGTAGGAAAATCTGTGTTCGTGTCTAGGGCTATTCAGGGTTGTTCCATCGAGTTGTCTGGGTATAGATTTCCGGTGCTGTTGTATTTGATGCCGCTTGGTTGTTTCGACGTGGTGCTCGGGATGGATTGGCTCGTGAGCGTGGACGCTCAGATCATTTGTGGCCAGAAACGTGTTCGTCTGAGGGCCCTGGATGTGACCCAAATTACTGTCTTCGGGGATTACAGTGGTGCGTCGCCACATATCATATCTATGCTTAAAGCGGGGAGATTGATGCAGCGGGGTTGCGAGGCGTATCTGGTGTATGCTATAAATATAAAAACCGAGGTGGCTACCGTCAGTGATGTTCCTATTGTTCGGGATTTCCCGGATGTATTTCCTGATGATTTGTCAGACGTGCCGCCGGACCGCGAGGTTGAGTTTCAGATAGACCTTGTGCCGGACACAAAACCCGTTGCTTGAGCTCCTTACCGTCTAGCACCGAACGAAATGAAAGAACTCATGGTCTAGTTGGAAAACTTGCTCGACAAGGGCTTCATTCGACCGAGCATCTCACCTTGGGGTGCCCCGGTCCTGTTCGTTAAGAAGAAGGACGGTAGCATGCAGATGTGCATTGACTACCGTGAATTGAATAAGCTCACTGTCAAAAATCGGTACCCTTTTCCGAGAATCGATGACTTATTTGATCAACTCCAAGGAGCTAGTTGGTTCTCTAAGATCGACCTTAGATCCGGGTATCATCAGTTGAAAATTCGGGAGGAAGACATTCCTACGACCGCCTTCCGCACTCGTTATGGTCATTATGAGTTCCTCGTGATGTCTTTCGGTTTGACCAACGCACCGACTGCGTTCATGGATCTTATGAACCAGGTGTGTAGGCCGATGCTCGACCGTTCAGTTATCGTATTCATCGACGACATTCTGGTTTATTCCAAAATCGAATCCGATCACGCCGGTCATCTCTCGGAAGTTTTGGAAGCTCTGCGAAAGAACAAGTTGTATGCGAAGTTTCCTAAGTGTTATTTCTGGTTGCGCGAGGTTCAGTTCTTGGGTCATGTTATTAACCCGAGTGGTATTTTGGTTGACCCTGCAAAGGTGGAAGCCGTGAATGAATTGGAATCTCCTAAGACTCCATCTGAAATCCGTAGTTTTCTGGGTTTGGCGGGGTATTACCGCCGCTTTAATCCCTACTTTTCGAAAATTGCTTCTTCACTGACCAAGTTGACCAAGAAGAGTGTTAAGTTCGTTTGGGGTACTGAGCAGGAGGAGGCTTTTCTCGAGTTGAAGAACAGGTTGACGCATGCCCTGATTTTAGCTCTACCTGATGGCACCGATGATCTGGTGGTTTATTCTGATGCCTCTTATCAGAGGCTTAGGTGTGTTTTGATGCAGCGAGGTCGAGTCATCGCTTATGCCTCACGGCAGTTGAAGCCTCATGAGGCGAATTATCCTACCCACAATTTAGAGCTGGCGGCGGTTGTGTTTGCGCTTAAGTTGTGGAGGCATTACTTATACGGTGTTCCTTGCGTTATCTATACCGATCATAAGAGTTTAAAGTATTTCTTCGAACAAAAGAAACTGAATATGCGACAGCGTCAATGGTTGGAGTTGATTAAGGACTACGATCTGGAGATTATGTACCATCCCGGTAAGGCAAAAGTGGTAGCCGACGCGTTGAGCCGAAAGGAGAGACCAAAACCTATTGGTGTGAAATCTTATCAGCTTATTCTTAAACCCAATATTTTGAAACAAATAGCCAGCGTCCAGAACGAAGCTTTGCAGGTGGAATGGATTATGTCAGAACGTATTTATGGTCAGGAAAAGTTGTTGGAGGACGTCGGTGATGGGGTAAAGGATAAGAATGGGCGTTTATGGGTACCGAGGTATGGGTGATTCAGAGGTAAAATTTTAGATGAAGCGCACAAATCACGCTATTCCATTCATCAGGGCGCGACCAAGTTGTACCAAGACCTGCAAAAGAATTATTGGTGGCCTGCGATGAAGTTTGAGGTGACTCAGTATGTGAGTAAGTGTTTGACGTGTCTACAAGTTAAGGCCGAGCATCAGAAGCCGTTTGGGAAACTTCAGCCGTTGGAAATACCTGAGTGGAAATGGGAGCATCTTATTATGGATTTTGTGACTAAACTGTCTCGTACTCCTAGGGGTAATTACGACACCATTTGGGTAATCGTTGATAGACTGACCAAGAGCGCTCACTTCTTGCCGATTCGAGAGACTTTTAATTCTGAGCAGCTTGCCGATGTGTTTATTCGTGAGATCGTTTCTAGGCACGGGGTCCCGGTATCTATTGTTTCGGATAGGGATACGCGTTTTACCTCCAGGTTTTGGAAAAATTTTCACGAGGAGATGGGTACCAAACTCCTCATCAGCACTGCTTATCACCCGCAGACGGATTGTTAGTCCGAGAGGACCATCCAGACTCTCGAGGATATGTTACGGGCTTGTGTTATCGATTTTGGTGGTAGTTGGGATCGTCACTTACCGTTGGTAGAGTTCTCGTATAATAACAGTTATCACGACACGATTGGGATGCCACCGTTTGAGATGTTGTATGGTAGGAGGTGTAGGACTCCAGTCTGTTGGGGTTCCATTGGTCAGAAGCAGTTGGGCAGTTTGGAGGTGGTCGAGGCTACGACTGAGAAGCTTGATAAGATTAAGGCTTTTATGAAGGCCGCTCAGGATCGTCAAAAGTCCTATGCTGATAAAGGCGAATACCGATTGTGTTTGAGGCTGGGGACCGGGTTATGTTGAAAGTTTCTCCTTGAAAGGGTATTATACGTTTTCGAAAGAGGGGGAAGCTTAGTCCGAGGTTTATTGGTCAGTTCCGTATATTATCCCGTGTTGGGGAGGTAGCGTATAGGTTGGAATTGCCCGAGGAACTCGCGGGGATTCACCCTACTTTTCACGTGTCCCATTTGAGGAAATGTTTAACGGACGAAGAGGCCCATGTGCCTCTTGATGATATTGAGCTCGATAGTAAGCTGAACTACGTTGAGCAACCAATTGCTATTTTTGACCGTCAGGAGAGGCGTCTGAGGAATAAGGTGGTCAGACAGGTGAAGGTGCAGTGGAGGCACCGTAGGGGTTCCGAGGCTACTTGGGAGTCCGAATATGAGATGAAGAAACTCTATCCTCAGTTGTTCCTGTCGCATCGGGATTCGGGGACGAATCCCACTGTAAGGGGGTGGACTTGTAATGCCCGTCAATTTGCGGTTTAGAGGATTAAAGTTGTAAAGTATGTGTAATTCTCGGGACTTAACCGACACTTCTCGGGATCCTTCTCGTCACCCCAGTACGTTAAATCACTTAACTTTCCACCCAAGTTGCTACACACTTCATACTGGAGGGACTAGAGTGTAATTTATTTTATATCATAAGATTAAAAAAAAAAAACCTAACCCTAATACCCTATTCAGCGCCGATCGGAAGTGAGACCCCCCCCCCTATGCGAAAATCTTCTGTCTAGCCAGCTTTGATCCGTAAAAACTTCAATTCCAGGTCGGTTTTATGATTCCCCATGCCTTTTACACTTTAATTGATCTTTATATTGCGCGGATTAATCAATAAACGACTTGTTGTAGGCTAACCGGGTGGCTGTCCAATTGAGATTTTCCAGGACTGTTTTGAGTGAGGTTATTGCATCAAAATCCTCCTAGGTATTTGTAGTACATCATACTTAAAAACCATATTCATTGGAGGTGTTTAGGTCGGTCAATTGATTTTAGTTCGAAAACTAGGGTTTATCGGGTGTAGAATCGTCAATTGTTGAGTTTGATGCGTTAATCGATTGAATGACCAACCGAATCAGTTTTCATAGCCCTAGGGGGGTTTAAGGGCTGTGGGAAAATTATGTTTTTGGTACTCGGGGCTGATTAGGTTGGTGATTTGTCAATCGAGTCGGCGGTGCGCGAATTGTCGTTTAAACGTTAAATTGAGTGTTGTAAAAAGGAACCGTCAACCCTATCAACTTGGGTGACATAATTATGATGTATGAAAAGGTTAAGATGGGAATTTGGTCCATTTGGGGCTGATCTGTTTGGCAATTGGTTTTAAGAGTTATTACGCGAGTATTCGACTCGATTTGCGTACCGACGGGTGAGTTGTGCATCATGGTTAGCCCCGACCATGATCGAGGGGTGGATTTGGTTAATTGAAGGTTTTAGGGGCTGAGGTAAAGTAAGTGAGTATGGGTTGGGCCTCGGGCCAAATTGTTGGGCTTGAACGGCCCGTTAGGCAAGTGTGTTCTTACGGTCTAGTTTAGTAACGCGTTGTGTACAATGTACAGGCCCTTACTTGTGAGTGTGCACTTAGAGATATCCTAGCTCGTTGCTGGTGTTTTGTTGATTTCAGGTGAGTTCATGATGCCCTTTTTACTCTTTTAAAGTTTGGGCTAGCATGCACACCTAAGTGTTTTCTTACTTAATGAAATGTTTTAAACGGTTTTATATAGGCTTGCTAGTATATGGTAGGCCTTGGGATGTTAATATATATATATATACACACACATTATTGTTTGGCCTCTATTTGGCGATGTTGTAGTCGTTTCGACTACTGATGTTGCGTATGCCTACTTTGTGTTTGCATGCGTTGATGTTACGTGTTTGGGTTGTACGTTTGCTCGACCCTGATGTTATACGTGGATGTTATATATATATATATATATATATATATATATATATATATTGTTATATATATAGGGATGTACTTAAAGGATGTTTATACTTATATTTTGTATATGTATATATGTATGAGAATGTTTAGTCTTCGGTAATGATGATTTAATGGACCTACTCTTTTTATTGTTAAACTTTTGGTATGATTATCATAATTATTATTGCTGATATTATTTACTTAAAACTTGAACTCACTCAACTCAAGCTGACTTTGTGTGCATGTTAGTGTGAGTTTCAGGTTAGGAAGAGGATGCCTTATCGCTTGGACGTGCACGAAGCTACTTGGACGGTGAAGGGCATACGTGGATGGGAGAATGTACTTTGAACAATTTTATTTTAATTAGTTTTATGAATTACATTTAAAACTGGTTTTGGGCAAAATTCCCGGGTTTTAGGGAACTTATCTTACGATTTATGTTTTCCGCTGAATTTACCCTCTAAGACGTTTGTTTTAATGGAAGAAACCGTTTTCAAGTTTAATTATTTTAATAAGTGTTTTGTATGAATACCAACTGTGGGGTTCCCGGGCTTCGGGGCCTTACACCTGTTATATAGTCTTTTGCTTCTGACTGCCAACATTGCAGCTTGCCATTTAATGTCCATGTCTTCAAGATCATCCACATCTATCTGTTCAAGATCTTCTTGCACAATACTTGTGTTGATCAGATTATTTGCCACAAAGGCATGGTAGGAATCGGTGAACATAGAAAACAATGCTTGGTAATCTTTTCCATGACTTGAATTGTTTTGTTTGTAGGGAGAGTGTCCACTGGTTGCTGAAGTAGTGTCATCTTCAATCATTTGTACATTAAATCTTGATTGACTTCCTCCACAAACTGAGCTTGTTTCAGCTGGTTCTTCCACAATTGGCTGTTGATTAGACTTGAAGGTGAGGTTTCCCATAGGTGCCACTAGAGCATTTGTCATTGGGAAGCTGAGCTTCTCTTCTCTTATCATATTATTTTCTATCATCTCATGTTCAGCAGCCTTTAAAAATGCTATCAATCATCCAACTTAAAGTTGGGAAAATTGGTCTTTTCCTTAATAAATTTGCTAGTTGTATACCATTCTCCAGGCAATGAGGACAACAATTTCTTATTCATCTCAAAATCTAAAATCAGTAAGTCAGTTGTTTTGATTTCATTCACAATGGTCATGAACCTCTGCAACACTGACTTTAGTCGTTCACATTCTTTGAACTTGAATCGATCCAACTGTTGTTTCAATCTATCCTTTTTGATATCTCTGAGCTCTGTGTTACCCTCAAACATGTCAATAACAGCATCATACATCTCCTTAGTAGTTTTGTGATGGTTGACACTGGTCAATATTTCCTAAGAGAGACCTAGTTTCAACATTGACAGTTCCTTGTCATCTCTTTTCTTCATCTTGCTTTCAATGGTGGCACTGTTGTTTGTAGCGAGGGAGGGATTATACTGTCCATCTTGGATTGAGTTCCAGAGCTCGAGGTCATTATAGTTAACAGTAGCTTCAAATAAGACCTTCCATTTGATGAAGTTTTCTTGACCTAAAAGTCTTGGAATCTTATTTGTTGATACCTCTTGATCATCCATCTTCTCAGATCTGAGCTTTCACGGACGAAAATCTTTTAAAGCTTCAAGCTTACAAACCTTCAGTCCCGTGGCCTTCAGCGAGCTTCCACAGCTCTGATACCACTTGTCAGGACTGAGAATCTGGTGTAACCTTAAGAAGGTTGACAAGAACACACAGATCTAATAACCCGAAGACCTATTGGATATCCTGGCGGAATTAGGATATTCAATGAGTGGGAACGAAGGTGTGATATAAAGACAACGAAAAAAATAAATAATATTCGGTAAGAACAGATTCAAAGACAAATATTTACTGTATTAAATATATCATTCAATGAAACAGTAAATGGAATGTCTAGGGTTTCGTGACGGCGGCGGCGGCTGTACGAGGAAACAAAGAATATTCGTTTGGAATGTTTTCTCGTAATTAGTGCGTTGCCAGCCTTATCCGTTCTATCCTCCCTAAATGGAAACCTAGGACTCTATTTATAGACCCTGGCATTCCTTCTAGAATCCCTAATCATTACTTAATCAATGACAAAACAAAATAATACAAGTGTGGTCTTCGAGCATGACATCTATCTTGCTCGAGCAGACTTGCTATGCAGTTTATGCTCAATGAGTTGCTTCTAGCATACTTTCCTTAGAATAATTTCAGTTAGAAATTAGACAAAACCTTGCTTTGTTCGAAGTTGTCCTTCGAGCAAACCTATTTTTCTTGATGTCTTCAATTCTGTCTTGAACTTATTAGCAATCTTCATCATGCTCGGATGTGAATCTTGCTCGGAGCTGAACTATGCTCGAAGTCTATACTTTGTAGCATTGACATCTTCTTATTGCATCCATGCTCGTCACCAACATGCTCGAACATCCTGTGCTCGGATCACTTGGCTAAAACTTGAATGATCAAGCTGTTTGCTCGATTGGCAATCCATACTTGATAGAAGAACACTCTTGCTCGGAGAAGTGTAGCTTGCTTGAAGCCTTCAACATTTAAAAGAATATGCTGGAAGACCATGCTCGAGGTAGTAAACCATGCTCGATGGTCCAAGCTTGCTCGAAGTCCATACTTAGCCTATTTCTTGAGGAGGTTGAGAAGATTCCAATCTTCCTTATCAAATATCCGAATCAACAATTTATGTTACGATTTACAAGCTTGAACTTCAGGAATATGATCCTGATAGTGATGTTGAAAAGGAATATGGAGGATAGCAAAAGGTACGACGACCACTTGCAGATCCTGTTTGGCAACTAGAATAACTTAATTGACTCATTTATAGTTACGAATTGTCATATATTCCAATGTACATAATGTACACTGTTGAATAGCAAAAGCCAAATATCAGTCACCACAAGATGTCATTTGACCAAATTGCTTTAATTTAAGTTGATTTGATAGAATTTTATTGGAAATTGGATTTTACATTTTCTTATAAGGTAATTTATTGTTTATCAAACATGTAATACCTTTCGATATGTAGGTATCACCAACATTTGAAAGCTGCGTAAGAGATCGATTAATAGTATGATTTCTGACATGTTTTTCAATAGAAATTTATTTGTTTTGCGCCTCTTGTAAATTTTATTAAAATGTTAGTTTCACAGTACTACCGAAATGTTGGAATTTTCAAGGGAATATGAAATTTCTGCATATTCTGTGATGTTATTAAATTAGTTTTACTATAGTGTATGATGAAATTATGTTGATGCGCATTCTTAGTATGCTATATGTTGGCTTATTGAAGGGTAAGAGATAGGTTATACAGAAGCGGACCAAATTTAAATCTTCGAATCAAACGTTAATTTTGGAATTCTACATATTGAAAGCCAAATCAAAATTTAATTCAGTAATATGGGTCAAATTAGAGGTGCACAAATCGGTTTTTTTGAAAAAACCGGTTCGGTTATTAACCGGACCGGTTTTTTTTATCCAGAAAAAAACCGGTTCGGTTAATAACCGGACCGGTTATTAACCGGTTTTTGTCAATGAAAACTCAAACCGGCCAAACCGGTTTGGACCGGTTTAGAAACCGGTTAGAACCGGTTATTAAACCGGTTTTTTTACAACCGGTTTTTAATAACCGGTCTAACCGGTTAACCGGTTTTTTTTTTTTTTTTTTTTTTTTTTTTTGCTTTAGGGTTTAGGGTTTAGGGTTTCGTTGTTAGCATTCTTTGCTTGGAAGATTAAAAACACATAACTTTCATTTATAGCTTTTACATTAAAAATACAAACATTAAATCGTTATCGCATATTCGTAACTCAAAAATACAAACATTAAAGAATGCTTAGACACGATTACATTAACAAGTTGATGTTTGTTACTCATTTTCTTCGCTACCCGATCCCGAGCTATTCCTTAGGTAATCGTCGTACGCGGCTTCTTCATCGGTCATTGGTTGAGTGTGTCCTTGATTGACCTCGTCTTCATACAAGGCCGCCTCATACTCCATTTCCCCCTCGAGTGAGCGTTGATGTTGTGCCCTATCTAAAGAGTCCAAGTAATCCTTGTAGCAAATCGACATCTCTACAGCTGGTGGAGTGAGTCGAGTCCTCCTAATCGATATAACCCTGCCAGAAACAGAAAAAGCAGACTCCGAAGCTACCGTGGAAGCTTGGACCGTTAGTAAATCTTTGGCCATGGCGGCGAGGATCGGAAACTCATCCTCCTTACCTCTCCACCAAGCCAGCATATCAAGACTTCTAAATTCATCCGGAGTCATGTGTTTCACAAAGTTGGTACCACCATACCTTCCAAGTTCACTGCTTGGGGTGTTTACCCTTTGACGTTTACCGGCGTCTTCCCAAATCATGTAGTACATCCCCATTTCAAGGTCGGTTTGGGATTGGGATTGGGCAACAGCTCTTAACGAGTCATGAATTTGGGAAGACGACCCGTGTTTTGTAAGGTAAACATCATACATGTTTGCCAAGGTGGTGTTGAAAGCATTCTTTAAAGTTTGGTTATAATGGGGGTTTTGATCGTCGTTTAACTCTAGCTCATCACAAATTTTTTCTATTAAAGCTTCAACACCACCAACATTGATGCAAGGGTTTAACGCAGCCGCACAGGTCAAAACAGCGGGTAGTTGTTGAAAATATTTTCTAAATTTTTCTTTCATTTTTGCACCCATATCAAAATAAGGTGCACCCCTACAATGAATTTCAGTCAACTTTGTGCACATGACAGCAATTTTTGGTAAAGCAATGGGGCCTGTTGGATAGTAAACCCCGGATAAACTAGTTGTGCAAGATTTAAAAATTTGAAGAACCTCCGTAACGATCTCAATCAATAACCAGTTTCTAGGATCGTACGGTGCACATTTACCCCTATTTGACAAAATTTGATGAAACGCAATTAACGATTGTTTTTGTTGGATGGCTTTCTCAAACATTTCACAAGTCGAGTTCCATCTTGTTGGACAATCCCAATTAGGCCCCAACCATTGACAGTTAGCTTCTTCACAAAATTTTTTGTATCTTGAAAATGTTGAATTGTTGCTAAAAACATCTCGTAACATTCTTTTAAAATTGTTTCTTTGCGTTTCGATCACGTTTAACCCATCTTGCACGGCCAAGTTGATAATATGTGCAATGCATCGGCTATGAAAAAACGCTCCATCACAGATAGGTTTATACTTTAATTTTAAATGGCCAACCGCGGCCGTATTGTTGGACGCGTTATCAAACGATATTGAAAAGATTTTATCTTCAATCTTGTATTGTCGAATGACTTTATCCAAGAGTTTAAAAATATTTCTACCCGTGTGCGGGTAATCAAACAATTGAAACGCAACGGTTCGTTTCATCATTTGCCACGACCGGGGGTCAACCCAATGAGCCGTCACACAAATGTATGAGTCGGGCGAACCATTAGGTACCGACCACACATCCGTTGTTAAGTTCACACCAGTTTGTAAGTTTGAAAAGTATGAAATTAGTTCGGATTTAGCGTTTTTCCATGCTTTAAGACAATCTCTTCTAAGGGTCGAACGACTTACGTGTTGGTAGCGTGGTTGAACATACTTTTGCATCATCTCCGTGAATTGAGGGTTGTCGAAGTGGTTGAAAGGAAGTGATTGTTGAATCACAAAGTTGCCAAACTGTTGACGTACCGCTTCAAGGTCGTACGTAAACACCGTTCCTTGATTCGTCATCTCCGGCTGCGAACTACTTCCGGATTCGTCCTTCAAGACCTTGCAAGAGGGCTTTTCTACATGAGCTCTTAAACTGGAGTTTGCTTCTTTGTTATAAAACTTCAAACAATGTTTGCATCTAGCTTTTTGGGTTCCGTTAGACATTTCGCATAGGTCGAAATGTTGCCAAATATCTTGGTTTCGTTTCGTGGGGATGACCCGAACGACGGTTTCTCCCGTGTTCGAGGCACCCATGTTGACCGATGAAGCAGCACTTTGGGAGGCCATGATAATCGACTACGAATTAAGAGTGGTATACTCGAGTATGAAATAAACGACTACGAAAGAAGAGCGTTTGGAGTTGTATAATCGCGTATGAAATAAACGTTTAGAGCGTTTGGAGTTGTATAATCAAGTGTGATCTAACCAATACCCAACCTAAACTATATATAGATGTTTGTGGGGGTAAAATGGTAAAAAAACAAAAAAAAAAACGGCTAAAAAACGGTCAAAAAAAAAAAAAAACGGCTATAAAGCCGTTTGGTAACGTTCGAAAACCGGTTTAACCGGTTAACCGGTTATTAAAAAACCGGTTAACCGGTTTTTTTTATAACGGTAATAAACCGGTTATTTTAAAAACCGGTTAACCGGTTTTTTAATAACCGGTTATTAAAAAAAACCGGTTATAAAAAAAACCGGTTATAAAACCGGTTTTGGCTCCAAAACGTATAACCGATACGTAAACCGGTTACGTAAACCGGTCAAACCGGTTTTTAAAAAAACCGGTTTTTAAAAAACCGGTTTCCGGTTGAACCGGCCAAACCGGTTCCGTAACCGGTTTTTTTGAACACCTCTAGGTCAAATATAAGAATATTTACAAGGAGTTAGAATTCATATTACAGGTGTTGGGCGGCCTATTTGCATCATGTTGACGTTCACATATGACTTATAGTACATATACAAACATCTTTTTTTATTAGCGTTATATCGTTTATCTAATCCATGTAATTTCTTTATTTGTAACTTTATGAAATTTAAATGCTAATTGCTCATTTAAATCAATGTTTAACTTTTAACTATTATTTCATATTATAACCGTATACACCACCTACTAATAACTTTATGTTTTAAAGTTCTAAATTTTCTTTGTAAACATTCTACTATGTAATGTCATTTTTTATAACATTATGTCTTTTAATATTATTTTCTGTTTAGTTTTTTGTAGCTTGCAAGAGTTGACGTATATTTGAGAGGTCTGGGTTTTACACATGGTTAACTAAATGTAGCTTTATCAAGAGTGAAGAGTAAAGACAATATCAAAATGTTTATTTTAAATAAGCAAGACTATGTTTTAAAGTTTTAAATTTTGTTTAAACATTCTCCTGTGTAACGTCATTAATTTGTAAAATGACGTCTTTTAGTACTTTCATTCCGTATGAATATGGATTGCACTTAAAAATCATCTTGTCATCTTAAAAAAGATATTAAAAATTTCTTGTTGTTTGAAGTTATATATGTATTTACTATTGGTCTCGGTCTGCCCAAGACACATATTATTATTGATGTGGCTAGTACGTTATGATCCAAGTTTGGTCATACCGAATAACAAGCTAGACAAACACCAATTATATTTGTTTATTTATGATATGATCATAGTAAATAAATATTAACACTTATGTTATTTGAAAAGGGTTCCTAAATACAATGTACTTGTGAAATGAATAAATCATATGGATGATTTAAATAAATCATATGGATGATTTACACTTTGAGAGAGAGCATTCCCCATAGTGTTATTTAAGATGGTTAAGTAACAATATGTGAAAATTGTTACCTATAATGTGTTATATTTATAACACAATATACATTTCAGGAATAGTCGGGATAGCTCAGTTGGTAGAGCAGAGGACTGAAAATCCTCGTATCACCAGTTCAAATCTGGTTCCTGACACATGATTAATTTGTATGAGTCTCTACTCTACCAATTCATTGATATGAATACATATTCATTAAGTCTTTTCCAATTTTGAGAATCCCATATAAGTTTTATAACGTATGTATATATATGGAAACCTTGAAAATAATAAAAATAAGAAAGGGAAAGAAAGCCCCCCCCCCCCCCCCCTCTCTTTCTCTTTTGTTATTTTATTATTATTTTAAAAGTTAGTGAAGACATGTAAGGTTTTTGATTGGGACTTTAGGAGGTGCCTTTTGAAAGACCACAACCCTCTCTTTCTCTCATAACACTTTCACAAGTAACAAAATTTTTCCCTCCTCCCTTTTCTCTCTATTTTTTGGCCAAGGGGTCCAAAGAGGAAGGAAGAAATTTTAAGGTGTAAATCCTAACTATCAAAGGTGTATTGTCGGGAGCTTGGGTATGCAAGCTTGAGGAACTCCCATTAAAGTTCTTGCCTACCATTTCATCATCTCTTTCATGCTTCCTTGGTTTTGAAAGGTAGTCTTAACATGCATGGACTTATAGTGACATGCATGTGTTTGTTAGTATGTATTTCGTATATGGATCCGGGATTGGGTTTTGCATGTATAAAATTGGTTTTATACACAACTAATTAACAAGATTTAAAACTTATTTCCGCTGCGTTTTTCATAAAAGTAAGGTCTTATGACTTTGATAATCTTGTTAAAACCCAACATTTACTTGATTTTTATATTTTCATCCGTCTCGTAGACAAGACAATAAGCTAATCTAATTTATAACAAGAAACATATGCATACGATCTTTTTGTAAACTAACCCCCAATGTAACAATTAATTATCCAACTTGTTAAACAGTTGATCGTTAGGTAAGGGGTTGATAGTGTAGTTTTTTAAGACTTTCATTTTCATTGTATATACATGGCAAACCCAACAAAAGTAGCGTTTAGATTTTGAATGTGACACAATGCAAACTCCTTTTGTTTGTGTAGGGTGACACCATCATAAACCATTTTAGTTATAATCCACCTTGACTCGAACAATGTTGTCATTTGATTTGCTAGGCTTATTTTGAATGTGACACAATGATTTGTAATTGATATATCCTAAATCATGCATGGCATAGCTCCATCAGACAACTTACAATGATTATGTAAAGACCACCCTACGATATTTTAAACACATAGTTCTAGGGTCTTGGGCCAATGGCTTAAAAAGAGCTTCCATCTCACATATCGCCATTTAAGAGGGAGATAGCAAACCTGATCTTTATCCACTAATTCCGCCGTAACCCTTTAGGCAAAATCAGTTCTAAGTGAAGCCCTTAAGGCGACTCGGTATTCGGATTACATATCGCCATTTAAGACTATGTGTTGTCGTTGAAGCCGGCCTCTGAATTCATCCAATCATATTGTGCTGCGTAGTGCTACCTGGACCCAACCCTTCAACCATTGTCGGTTGCACCACCGTTGAATTCACCCTGCTGTCGTTCGCGTCGCTTAATTCATCCATTCGCAAGCCAATTCATCATTTTTTCCTCTTTAGATCAAGTGAGCATGCTCGCCCAGAGTCGCAGCGAGTGGTGAAACGAGGGTGTTGTGGCGTGCGTCAGCCACCTAGCTGGCGGGGTCTGCTCGCGCCAGCCGTTGGCTTGCGACAACACATGGCCTAACTATCCACAACAAATATATTTTTCATACACTTTTAATTTTCTCTTTATCACTTATGCCATCTAAATTAGGATAATGAAGATTATGTTGCATGATATGGTGATAGTCTTTCACAACCCCGATTTCTCCATTCTTGTCTCCCCTCCCACTTTTTACAACCTTTTGTCTTTACCAATGAACTACCTCCCGCAGCCTCTCACGAGCCGGTATCCACCTTTTTTATATGGACGATCCTTCCAGCAGCCTTATTAGGAAGGATATCGTCTACACTTTAGAACGGTAAAGATAAGGGCTATTTATTTGTTTGGTTTTCATTTCTATTAAGTCCAATTTATTTAGTTTGAATATTTTTCGATGAAAATTGAAAAAATAAAACCAAACCAAGTTCAAGTAGTCCATAGCCAAACCGAAAACGAAATCGAATCCAATTTGGTTTAAAACTAAAAAACCCAATTCAGTTGCAATCTAAACACGAACCAAAAAATCGAATATCTAGGATCGTTGATAACATAAACAATCTTAGCTTGCCCATATTCGATTTATATAGTTTGACACCGAATAAATAACAGTCCACAAGTCCTCAACTAGAAAAGCTAGATGAAACTAGTCATTTCAAGAAAAAACCTAATATGTAATAATTATAATTTATTTGAAGACATAAAAAATTAACTATTCAGTAGTTTACAAATAAGGCTGAGGGGTGTGGGGCTTCAACGGGGGCGCTAGAGCCCCTCCGCTCGCGCCCCCAGGCGCTAACACCAACCACCGGGGCGCTAACCGGGGCGCTAACGGGGCGCTAGCGCGAAAAAACATGAAGGCGTGAGCCTGTTAGCGGGAGAAGAGAGAGAGGAGCTTGTTGAATTTTAGAAAAAGAGCCGTTGGGCTCTTATTAAATTAAAAAAAAAAAATTTTCCTATATAATACCCTATTTCATCCCATTTTTATACAACTTCAAACATTCATCCAATAAGAAAAATGTTTTTTTAGTACTTTAATTTTTATTCTATTTTTAGATATTAATGTGTTTTTTTATTAATGTGTGTTTTTTTTAATAATTTATGAGTTTTTTTAATAATACGTTGTTTGAATATATTTATAAAAAAATAAAAAAAAATCGCTGGAGCCCCTGCTGGAGCCCCTCCACACCAGGGCCAGGGGCTCTAACGGTGGCTCCAACACCCCTATATCCAGTTTCTCTCTCTGCCACACATCATAATATTATTGGTTGAAGCCCCCGTTAAAGCCCCACACCCCTCAGCCTAATCTATCTATTTGACTCGCTATATTTGTAGATCCAAACGCACGTCTAAACTCCAGACTGAAAACAAACACAAAACAACAAAGGGTTGGCTTTCCTTGTCGGATTGGTTCAGTTCAAAGTCACCGGATCCGTACTAAGGTTCCGACACCAAACCAAAATTAGGTATTCAATTCAGTTTCTCTCTACAATCATCGCATCCAATTCATTCCACACCTTTATACTCTTCGCTGTTGTTTCAATTTTGTTATATGCTTGATACATATTATTATTATTATTATTATTCAAAATTAGGTTGAAATTTGTGGCTTTACTGTTAAAAATCGGCTTTTGATCTCTTGCGTAAGAAAAAGATTGTTTTTAACATCTGGGTTTATGACTGTGCTCTGAAATTAGGGTTTTTATTTGTGGGTTTATTTAGTTTTTGTTAAAAATCAGATTTTGATTTCTTGAAATTAAAAGGGTGAAAAAAAAGGATTCAACTTTTGAACATCTGGGCTTGTGTTCTGAAACTAGGGTTTTGTTTGAAATTTGTGGGCTTGCTTAGTTTTTGTTAAAAATCAGATTTTGATTTCTTGAAATGAAGACGGTAAAAAACAAAAAGAATAGGGCTTTATTGTTTGAAATTATTTGTGGGTTTACTTTACTTAGTTTGTGTTTACGTGTTATTAGGTTAATCTGTGAAGCATGAAAGAACGTGAAGGGGAGGATGTGACGGTAGGTTCTGATCATGTGGTTAGTGTGCAGAAAGAAACAGAGAATTGTGATCAGGATATGGTGGATATTGTAGGTTTAGGTGAAGGTCAAGATTGTGATTTTCGGGTGGAACTAGGGTTTTGGTTCCTAAGAAAGATGAAGTTGAGGTTAATAAGGAAGAAGTTGCTGGCTCGTGTGAAGCCAGGGTTCTGACTTCTGGGAAAGATGAGGTGGTAGTGAATGAAGACGATATGGTGGATGTTACAGGTTTGGGTGAAGATAATGATGATTCGGTTGGAATTAGGGTTTTAGCTTCTGAGAAAGATGAGGTTGTTAACGAGGCAGAAGCTGCAGTTTCTGCTGAAGATTGTAGTGCTTCGGTTGAAACTAGAATTTTGACTTCTGAGAAAGTTGAGGTGACAGTGAATGAAGAAGATATGGTGGATGTTGTAGGTTTTGGTGAAGATTGTGATGCTCCGGTTGAAACTAGGGTTTTAGAGTCTGAGAAAGTTGAGGTGACCGCAAATGAAGATATGGTGGATGTTACAGGTTTAGGTGAAGATTGTGATGGTTCGGTTGAAACTAGGGTTTTAGCTTCTGACAAAGATGAAGTGAATGAAGAAGTTGCAGGTTCTGGTGAAGATTGTAATGTTATGGTTGAAACTATGGTTTTGACTTCTGAGAAAGTTGAGGTAATAGTGAATGAACAAGAATCGGAGAAAAGTGATGATGTCAAGAAGCTGCGTGCAGAATCTGTTGAAGAGGTGTTAACAGCTAATCTTGGTTCTGTTGATCCAAGTTTAGTTTATGATAATAATCAAAGTTCTGCAGCTGATGCGGTCAGTTCAAGAACAGATGAAGTTGGTGAAAGTGCCAAAGAAGATACTCTGCAACCAACATTAGAAGTTATAACAGATGATGTTCAAGAAACAACTGATGCAGATCATGTGTTGAATGAGAAAATTGAAAAAGAAAATGAGTGTTTGTTTCATCAGAGGTTTCAGAGCCATTGGTGACAGTTAATCCTGGTTCTGAGGGTGCTGATGTGGTGGTCAAAGTAGATATTCCCGTTGACTCGACAATTGAAGTTACAACTGAGACTGATGCAATAGTTAACCAGGAAACAGAAGCGGGCTTGACTAAAAACGAGGAGGTTATGGAGAAACCTACTGAACCTGTTCAAGAAGTTGTTTATGAAAATGGTGTTATGGAAGACAAAACAGGGAAAGAAGACGATACTGTAGATTCCTCCAAGATTCCAGAATCTTTGACCACGGTCAATCTTGGTCCAGAAGAAGTCAACGCTGTACCACCTATTACAGATGCTGACATGGACCGAGGAGACAATGCAGGGATGGACATCGATGAAGTAATGGGTTGGAAAGATGATATTACTGCACACTCTGAAGCTAATGCGGAACAGAAGATGCCAGAACCTTCTTCTGAATCGGTTCTCGTCGAACACCAAGAGGAGAACAGCAAGTCTCGAGAACCCATCGTGTACGGTCGCCGCGCACATGTTGAGGTTCCACTCTACGATTCACTTGATGTAGACCAGAAGCTTCCGAAGCCTTCTTCCCCTGTATCAGAAGACGAAAATCTGAAAATCGAAACCGACTCAGAACAAGAAGATGATGATGATGATGATGATAATGAGTCCATGCAAGAAGATGATCAAAAGGTAATTAAACAGAAAACCAGGCTTTATGAAAATGGAAACTTGTTTTCACTGCATCAATTGTCTTATTTCAAGCCACCTGAAACCGAAGGTGACTTCTTGGTTTCTGATTTAGTTTGGGGCAAAGTAAGAAGCCATCCATGGTGGCCCGGTCAGATAATTGATCCATCAGGCGCATCAAAGAAAGCCATGAAATATTACAAAAAAGATAGCTTGTTAGTTGCGTATTTTGGCGACCACTCTTTCGCTTGGAACAGCCCATCTGTTTTAACCCCATTTCGCACCAACTTTTCTCAATATGCGAACCAAACCAATACTGAAATATTTAAAACTGCAGTCAGTTGCGCTTTGGACGAGGTTAGTAGACGGGTCGAATTAGGGCTTGCGTGTTCTTGTACTCCTAAAGAAATTTATAAAAAGATTGAATATCAAGTTACAGAAAATGGAGGTGTTACAAAAAAATCAAGTAAAATACATGGAAAAGATGAATCTGCCCATGTGAACTCTTTTGAGCCCGATAAACTTGTTGATTATGTGAGATTACTGGCCCAATTCCCGGACCAAGGTGACAAGCTGGATCTTGCAATAGCCAAGGCCCAATTAACATCATATGGTCGCTATAAAGGGCATCGTGAGCTAACCGAGTTTTTGGTATGTGGAGATATGTTTGAAGAGCAAGAAGTTCCTGTAAATGAACCGGTTAAACCGGTTGCACAAGTTAATAAAAATGGTGAGAAAATTGAGAGTGATTTGATTGATCTTGTAAATCCTAACAAGGAGATAAGTTTATCTGATATAACCGATGATGCCCCCGCCCCCGCACCCGTAACTGCATCCGAATCTGTAGGTGGGACCAGTAAACTGGTTTCTTCATCGGGTTTGAAAAAACGAAAGGCGCGCGTTTCCGTTTCTAATGGTTCGGTTAAAAAACAAGGCCGTGTTTCTAACAAAGTGTCCACTGCTCCCGTTTCAACTCCGACTCCAAAACCAACTCCAACTCCAACTCCAAAACCGTCTTTCAAAATTGGTGAAATGATTCAAAGTGTGGCAAGTCAGCTGACTGGACCACCATCAGTTGTCTGGTAGTGACCCGAAGGTTGATCATGGCCAACAAGTTGACCAAACCGTGCAGACACCTGAAAACAGTCAAGTGGAAGCATCTGTAGCTGATATGCTGTCACAACTGCATTTAACCGCTCAAGATCCCATGAAAGAACATGGATTTTTTCAGACAATTATCCCGTTCTTTTATGAGCGGAGAGCTGCTGTTTTTAGCAAATCTTTGAAGAAACCTCCAACTGTTGAAACACCTGACGAGGACTTGAAGTTAAAACCGCCCAATGAAAATGAACCTGAAGAATTTGAATTTGACTTTGACTTTGACTTTGATGATGTTAATGATTCTTATTGGACGGATAGGATCATCCAAAACCATTCTGAAGATCAACCGATGCAAGATAATCAGGATGATCAAAATGGGGCGGCGGAAGAATCTCAGATTGTGGAACATGAAACAGAAAAACCTGCAAAACGAAGGCGCCAATTAAATAAAAAAGAAAAATTAAATAAAAAAGAAAGACCAAATAAGAAAGGAAAACGGGCTGCCAGCAGTAACCATAAACCGGAGCCTGAACCCGAACCGGTACCAGAAGAACCGGAGATTGTTAGAAAAAGGCGGGAAAATCTGGCTACAGAGGTTGTATTGAAGTTTGAAGAGGGTATCAATTTCCGTTCAGAAGCTCAGTTGAATAAGATGTTCTGGAGATTTGGGCCGTTGATGGAGTCAGAAACAGAAGTGGATCGGGCCGGGGGACGGGCCAGGGTGGTGTTCAAGAAGTGTTCTGATGCAGAAGTGGCCCATAACAGTGCTGGACAGTTCAACATTTTTGGGTCGGTTAATGTAAGTTATGAGCTCAACTATAGTCCATTAGTGTCGTATAAACCGTTACCGTTATCGTTGCCGGTGTTACAAGAAGACCTGCAACCAGTGCTACAGCAAGACCCTCTACCAGTCATACAAGAAGACCCGCTACAGATACAAGAGGACGCGATACCGATGTCGCAGGAAGACTTGCACCCGATGTTACAGGAAGAACCGTCACAGGTGTTGCAGGAAGAACCGCTACCGGTGTTGCAGGAAAATGCGGTTCCGGTGTTACAGGAAGACCCGCAACCTGTGTTACAGGAAGAACTGCCTCCAGTGTTACAGGAAAATGTGGTTCCGGTGTTACAAGAAGACCCGCGCCCGGTGTTACAGGAAGACCCGGTACTGGTGTTACAGGAAGAACCGGCACCGGTGCTACAGGAAAATGCGGTACCAGTGTTACAGGAAGACCAGCATGCGGTGTTACAGGTAGATCCGCAACCGATGCTATAGGATGAGCCGTTACTGGTATCGGTGTTACAGGGAGACCCTCAACCGATATTGCAAGAAGACCCGGTACGGGTATTACAAGATGACCCGATGGATGCAAGCTAACTGTGTTATTAGGGGTCTGCTAAATTGTTATCTCTTTTGCTAGATATTTAACGATTGTTGTGAGTTTTACTTAAATGTTCAAATTTGCTTGATTTTAGCTTTCTGCCTTTTTGTCTGTTGTAGTCTCTTTCATTCTATATATATAATATGTATGTGTAGCTCTGTAGGAGGCTAAGATATGAAGTGATTACCGGTAAAAAAAGGGTAAAAAGTTACTTTTGTAACGCATCATGTGGTTCATGAATGTTATAAGCAGTCACCTTATACACGATTGAATCGCATGCATTGCTGGTAATGGAGCTTTGTTTTAGATTATGGGCCAGCGGTTTTTTCCGTTTAGTCATGTTTATTTTGTGTTTTGGTCAACAAATATAGTGGGTCAAAACTCAATCATGGGTAATGTTTACCAGCTTTTAGACTATGCGTTGTGACCTCACATTGGGAGTTAAAATTTGTCCACATCAGCCCCTTTGCGTCCCAAAGACACCGTGCTTGTTACTGGGGGTGTTAAAGAAAGCGGGGGGGGGGGGCGCGGGGGGGGGGGGGGGGCAAAAACCGTTAACGCATTAACACCCAATAATACCAAATCAAGTAGGGTCCACCCTCAATACACCAATTAAACATTATTTTGTGTTTTTTTTAGTTAATGTCTAGTTAGCCCACAATGATAGTTAAAGGTTTAGTTAGTTGATGGATCATTGATGTGATGCTTAAATCAAAGGTCTCTAGTTAGCCCACAATACATAATCTTAAGAGTGGGTTATGGGTGCTTTAACTAGAGGTCTCTAATTAGTTTAGGTTTGATGTGTATTAGAGTCCATAGAAGCTGGTTTTAAGGTTATAAAAAAATTGCCTTTAGTATATTGTTTGGCCGCGCACGCTTTCTACAGGTATCTACCGGTTCTTCATGGAAATAAGAAAGTGGGTTATGCCATTGTAAAGTCATGTGCGACTAACTCAGTGTTTGTTCACATGTGAAAAGTTTTATGGTTTGGATTTTAGTTATTAGTTTGATTATGGTTGGTTTACTTCGGGAGTTCTATTTCAGGAGTCGTATTTTAGGATGAAGATGTTGTGTCTAAATTATGCTTTCCTATAATCCTATTTGAGTTCTTTAGGCTTCTTGCTTTTACGTTTGAGTCTTTAGTATAAAAATAGCGGGTTGTAACAGCCCAGCTACCGCCGCATCATACTATTGTCCGCTTTGGCCGGGCCGTACCATCGCCTCCCGGATTT